>NC_080172.1:30067742-30318048 GCF_950295315.1 Erinaceus europaeus | reverse complement strand
CTTCAGCTTGTCACCTTCTTCACTTCAGCTTGTATGGACCTTGAAGGAATCGTGTTAAGTGAGATAAGCCAGAAGGAAAGGATGAATATGGGACAGTCTCACTCATGGGCAGATTTTAAGAAAAAACAAAAATGAGATACATAAAGTTTTTAGTCCTGGTACATGATGATGTACCTAATTTGGGGGATGACAGTGTTTTGCAGACACCTACATTGGTAAAAATTAGAGAGTATACCCATGTGTCAACAGCTATACTATAAATAAATGAACTTCCCAATAAGAAAAATAAAGAAAAACTATTTATTACTAAATGATGCCTTTTAAAACATTCACTTTCAACAAGAACAGCATAGCTAATCCTCCCTTTCATGTTATTGATTATAATCAGTTAAAAACTAAACCCAATGATATCACCAAACTAATTTTCCAGATTTAATTGCCAATATTTTACAAAGTCACCTTTAAGAAGTTGTGCTAATGTTGTAATAGCATAATAAAGAATCATTTCTTGGCCTCTGAAAGTTTGGAAGACCTCTAAGAAAGCAATGATCGATGTCAGGTTTGAAATTTTTTCTAGGGAAAATAAGGGGAATTATGTATTTCTGAGATGCAGAACGGCATTCCTCATATGATAAGATATAGTATCATTTCCTCAAATCATTCTATTTATTAGCATTGCTTATTTTATTTAAGAACATATTAAAATAAACTATCTACCTTAAAATTTTTTTCAAATCTTACACTTCCAATAAGGCAGCTATTCTTAAGATACCCTCTATTTAAGATACCATCAATGCTAAAACTATAGCATTAAACATTAAAATAAATTTGGAAGTGGTGTCTTGCTTTATATCCACAATTATAAGATATTGTAACAGGCTTGTACAGGAAAGGACAATCAATTTTTAAACTTCATGTTTCCTTGTCGCCAGAGACAGAAACAGCAAATCCAAACAATTGCTTTTGGATGTTAATTCTGGTCAGATTGATCATCTGACAGCCTCTCTGGTTTCACTAGTTGTCTAGGGAGTGTTGACTTTCCTAATAGATACAATGACTTCTGTTTTAATTTAACTGCTGCCAATTGTAGCTGCACACAAATCAACTCTTCCAGAAAAACTTTAACAGATATTAGTCGTATTTGAAATAAAAGAATATTCACTCAGTCAAAATGATTGGAAGTCCATTTTTTTTTTACAGTGAAGTTAGGTTCTAATAAGTAATTTAATTAATAACAACAGAACTCACTTCAGGAACATCATAACTATCCAGATCATATAGTCAGTGCTTTGTCTAATAGTGTGAGGTAGCAGATGCACTAATATAATAACTTAGTCTCATCTATTCTTCAAAAGTAGAGTGTGGACAGCCAGTGTGGTGAATTGAGCTACTTATTTCAAATAAGCTCATTACATATGCAAATTATAATTTATATAATAGACATCACAGGGATATAGTTCAAGGGAGAGGTGAAAAAAAAAAAAAAGAAAAAAGCCCAGTTCAGAGAGCTCACTGCTGCATTCTTTTTCTAAGCAAAGCACTGGGCACTAGCATTATTTATGCACTGACCAAATCCCTCTTGACTACCACCTGCCCTTCTAGTCTCCACTCCCTCCCCCAACATGCTCCATCCCAATTTAGTTGCATTAGCCATCTGCATTGATTCAATTGGCAGGTGATTTATCAGACTAGCATTTCATCTTCTCTACAAAGGCAAAATGTGCCCTGTTCCTGGGTGTTAGAAGGAGAAACTGACAAACATTCCTTTGATGGTATGAGGACACTAGACTGATAAAACTGGCCCCTGCATTGAACTTGACATGAAAATGGAGTGCTTTAACTTTTTAAAGCTTGTTTTGTAACTTTCAGAATAACTGATGACTCTTGTTAATGTTCACATTTCAAATGCAGATAAATCTCTGTTTTTATTTCTTTGATTTGTGGTGTAACATTTTCTTTTTATATACATACTTAAACTGATATATTAAAGTGAAAAAATTATTCTATCTGTTGAGTCACTCAGTACAATAGGCTATTTACTTATGTAACTGCCCCTTTATCATAGCATGGAAACATACTGTGGTTTCAAAGTTGTCAGATTTCTTTCATATACTAGAGAGTGGTCGATTTTATAAGTGAGAGAAGATTGTTATATATGTTCTATAATCCCTCTCCCCTATATAAGTGGGATAAAAAAAAACAGATGAAAATACATACTAAAGTAAAAATAACATGACATTTTAAAGGCACTCTAAAAGCTGAGGAAGGCGGTAGCATTAGTGTTATTTTATAGGTGAATGACTTGTAGCAGCCCAGGGTTCTGCATTCAGAAGGGCACCATGCTTGGTTTGAAGTTCTGTTGTCACTCTCATGAAATTCTTAATAATTTTGAACAAAAGATTTGTTTTCTTATATTGCACTGAACGTGCAAATGACATAGCCAACCCTGGATAGCAGCACATCATTTTCTTTAATTTGGTCTAAATCTTGAGTTAAATATATTGACATATTGCCAATAAAATGGCTTGGGTCTATTTCCAAGTGTGAATTGATGTATGAAGTTGAAATACTGTGGAAAGACACTAAATAGCAGTAGTGTTCTCAGATTCTATAGTAGTGTTTTTGTCTTGTTTTGCTTTGTTTTACAATAGGAATACCTTATTCCCTAGTCCTGAGGTTAATTTACAGAATTAGCATTCATTTAATTATACTGAGATATCTTTTTTTTTTCTTTTTCTTTAATGAGTGTGTTCTACGGCTTTTCTAGGAAACTAGTTTTCATAATGGGAGTTGCCATGGCATGGACTAGCAACCCTATTTTTACACCATCTGAATATTCCCTTGAGTGAATATAAAGAAGACCAAGGTAAGCAAAACTCTAACATTCTTGTAAAAGCCAGGTGTTGCTTTCCAAGTCTAACTTTCAGGCTGAGAAGTTCAGGAGTTAAATATAAAGTCCCAAATGTAAGAAACTTTTTTCTCCAACTTTCCTTGTTGGAGTATGTTGATAGTATTTACAAAATGCTAGTTAATGGAAGGGGAGAAGAAAGACCTGTTGGAAATTTTCAAGAATGATTTACTTCAGTAATTAAGAAATCAACTCATCTATATTTCTGGCTTGTGAATATGATTTCATGAATACATGAAGCAGGGTGCTACAGTGGATATCTTCTGAGCATGAAGATGGAAGAAAACAAAGATGGAAAACACATGGGACATCAATAGAGTGATTTTGTTGCAAATTAAGTGATCTCAAAGCTGTTTACCTTCCGAATTCGTAGAAATGTTAAGTGATTCTCTATTTGTGGTCCTGGCCCAGAATAGATTTCTGAGACTCTATTTCAGGTTACCATGTCAGAAACAGTGCAAACTAGACAAACTTTCTATTAATTTGGTTGATTTTGTTGCACATTAAAGTTTAAGAACAACAGCTATAAATTAGACACTTTCTGTTTATTGTTAGTCCAATCTTAAATATAACAAATCAAAACACTTTGAAATTGTGAGTTTTAAAGAATTGTGATTTTTAATAATATATTTTGATAACAAAATAGTAACTCAAATTTTAAATAACTGAACTTAGTATTTAATTTTAAAAAATGGTTTAATTACTTATCAGTTTACTCAGGATATCCATCTGTGAAAATGATAATTATCAAGTAAATAGTTGAGTCGATATTATATAATTATTTGTCTTATTTTACCAGCTGTTAGTTTTATCTTTTTTCACCTTAGCATTATTTTTTATTTCAGTAGGAAAATTGCATAGTTAAGAATATTTGTTCTAACAATGTTAAATCTGCTGAAGAAAGCAGAATAGACAGTCCATAAATAGATAAAATGGAAATTCCTTATGATTTATCAATACCACTTTTAGGCATTTATCCAAAGGAGATAAAAACTCTAATTTGAAAGAAAAATCACCATCCTTCTGTTCACAGCTACATTATTTACAATAGATAAGGAATGAAAGCAAATTAAATGTCCATCAATAAGTGACAAGATAAAGAAATTATGAGATATATAGTCTATGGGATACTACTCTGCAATCAAAAAGGTGAAATTGTATCTTTTGGAACAAATATGAATGGACTGGAAGTGATCATGTTTAATGAAAGAAGTGAGATATTTAAAGACAATTAACTACCAGATGGTTGCACTTATCGGTGAAATATTTAGAACTTGTGTGGAAAAACAAAGAGTAGACAAATTATCTTAGATGGGAGTCAGATAGTGGCACAACCTGTTAAAAGCACATAGTACCATGAGCAAGGGCCTCGGTTCAAACCTCGTTCCCTACCTACAAAGGGAATGCTTCATGAGTGGGGAATTAGATCTGCAAGTGTCAAGTATCTCTCTCTTTTTTTTTTCAACCTCTCTGTCTTCCTTTCCTCTTGATTTTTCTCTGTCCTCTTAAAAATAGAAAAAAAGAAAATAAAATAAAAAGAAAAAATAGCTGCTAGGAGTCTGGATTTATAATATGGCAGCAAGCCCTAGTGATAACTCTGATGACAAAAGCAAAAAAAAAGAAAAAATCTCAGACTTATTGAGAATTATCAGAGGTAAAGTAAGCATAGAAATTTGGTAGTGAATGATTTGTGGAATTATATCATTATAACCTTACAATTTGTAAACCACTATTAAATAACTAAAAAAAACTGCATTAAAATGTTAATCTGACTCAACGTCTTTGCAAGTAATAAAATCATCATGAATTTGGATGCCACATTGTTAACTTAAACTCTGACAATAATCTGCCATATTGTAGTTAAGGATCTGAACATAATTTGTAGTCAGCTTACTCTGCCTCATCCAAAACTTCGTCTCCATTTTCTGTACAAGATCACTTCTTAATTTCTCTCTAGTTATAAAACTCCTCTTCAGGATAACATACTCTACCTACCACCTGAGTAAGATGGGTCCTGAAATTGATTCAACTCAGTATGTTCTTACTGATGACCTCAGAATGCATGCTCAGATCTATGGAGATGCAGAGGTTACATAGGTTCCTCTGCTGAATATTGGCCCCAGATCAAATAGATTGGGTTTATAGTTAACGATATTTATATACTTTTCCAATATTTGAAAGCTACTCTCTTCCCTGATCCAGTTTTCTAGTTCTTTTTCCAACTATGACACCATCTCCCCAGACAATAACCTGTTTTTACCTGCATATTAGATGTCAGACTCAGGCACAAACTAATAAAGTCATGGGCCCTTTGGAATATACCTAAAATAGACCTACTAGTTATTTTCAAAATGGAGACCTTAAATCTTCATCTGCAATATTCTTGCCTTTAGGTTCATGATTAGTCAACAATTTGTTCTGCTTTATAGCTTAACTCGTTTTCAGCTACCAGGTTCCAGATGCTACCATGATGTCAACCAGACTTCCCTGGGCAGATGACCCCACCAATATGTCCTAGAACTCCACCTCCCCAGATTCCTGCCCCATTAGGGAAAGAGAGAAACAGGTTGGGATTACGGATAGACATGTCAAAGCCCATGTTCAGCCGGGAAGCCATTACAGAAGTCAAACCTTCCACCTTCCACACTCCATAATGACCCTGGGTCCATACTCCCAGAGGGATAAAGAATAGGAAAGCTATCAAGGAAGGGGATAGGATATGGAGCCCTGATGAAGAAAATTGTGTGGAATTGTACCCTTCTCATCCTATGGTCTTGTCAATATTTTCATCTTATAAATAAAAATTTAAAAAAGTTCCTCTTCAGATAGAAACATTTCTACTTTTGATAATTTTAGGGTAAGTTGAAGTATTGGGGGGATATTGAAGCATCATTACATTTTTAACCTACTAGTAGGAAATAAATCTTTACTAGTGATATCACATATGAACCTCAACTGTCATATTCAAGTGATTCATTTACTGATAGGCCCTGTAACAAACACAGTTTGAGAGTCACCTAAGAAGAAAAAAATGAATGTTACAAATTAGAAAGGCATTTTAGGACATCCTTTTCTTTTTCATGTCAATGTACTGCTGTTAATGCAGTTTATTTGTGTCAGAGATAGTGAATTATTGATTATGTTATCTTGAAGCTTACACAAATTAAAGGAGTTGAAATATTTCTTTAAAAGAATTTACAGGTTTAGTGGATCATAAAGATTGTAAACGGGGTAAAATAGTGGTGTTGCTTTCCATTTTGTTCACAGGCATTTTCTCAGCATTATCCCAACTAAAAAACAAGTATATTCCAATATGTCAAAAGAATAATTGACATTTTTTTAAATAATCAAATTGATTGTTTTGGAATTTGAATATATAGCCACTCTGTTTAACCATAACCTTCATATTAATACATCTTTAAACACGTTGTATTGGCTAATGAAAGATATAGCTATAATTATTATTATGTATACTCATAGCTATTTTATTTTTTACTTGCTTATAAAATTTTATTTTCCTCTTAATTTAATTCTACTTTCTGTGTTTATTAACTAAAGAGGAACTCATTTAGTTTAAAAATTGCAGAGC
This sequence comes from Erinaceus europaeus, assembly GCF_950295315.1. Lineage (NCBI taxonomy): Eukaryota > Metazoa > Chordata > Mammalia > Eulipotyphla > Erinaceidae > Erinaceus > Erinaceus europaeus. The sequence goes on along the minus strand of NC_080172.1, from coordinate 30,311,551 downwards.
TTTAAGAAATATAATGAAGGCAAAACTGCTATTTACTTTTCTTTCATTTATTTATTTTCCCTTTTGTTGTCCTTGTTGTTTTTTACTATTGTTGTAGTTATTATTATTGTTGTTGTTACTGATATAGTCGTTGTTGGATAGGACAGAGAGAAATAGAGAGACGAGGGGAAGACAGAAAGGGGGAAAGAAAGTTAGACACCTGCAGACCTGCTTCACCGCCTGTGAAGCGACTCCCCTGCAGGTGGGGAGCAAGGGGCTCCAACCGGGATCATTACACCTGTCCTTGCGCTTTGCACGTGCGCTTAACCCGCTGAGCTACCGCCTGACTCCTCAAAATTGCTTGTTTCTAACACTAGGCTTTCTAGCAGTGTAGCCCCAAATACCTTTACCATAACAATTTCCCTTCCATTCCTCTTTCCCTCTTCAATTCCTCCTTTGCTTTGTTCTCCCTTCCCCTTCTGTCTAAAATGCACATGCGCTGTGTGTTTGAACTACACTGAAGGAGCTGTGGTTCGCTTTTCTTCACACTCAGCTCAGCAGTTACTTTCTCTAACTAATCTCAGCTAGGAGTCATTTCACCTTCTCTGAACCCTCATAATGAGAGTTGATACTTTATAGCCTTTTAAGTTCTTTGAGGGCAGAATTCATTATCCAATTCATTTTACTTTCCCCCTAATGCATATGATATGTATTCCAAGAAAATGTGTTAGTAGAAAGGAAGAAAGGAAAGAAGAAATAACAACTGTGTGAGCAAAAATTAGTTCTTCACCTCTCCTGTCTGAAGGTTCAGGCTGATGGGGAGTCACCAAGCTATTTAAATTAGTTCCTTTAATCATCTCATTTTGAAAATGTACTTCTTCTTATGCTACATTTCATAACTAGAGCAAGCTTAAAATATCACCACATTGCTGTCTTTCTGTCATGTAGTGATATATAAAATATTACTTTATTCATAAGGCTATTCCTAGATGACAGAAATTTATGAACTACGGAGAGCACAGTAATTTGAGAGGTAGGAGTGTATAGGTCATAGAACTTTAAAATTGGACCTAAGTGACCGTCTGATTCCCACTGCTTACTTTGTGTGCTTATGCTGTTACTCTCCAAATTCTTTAACATGATCAACTTTAAAAGGACTATATGAGTTTAAACAAGTTTTATATGTCAAGAATTTAGCACAATACCTGGATATAATACTATTAATAACACATATTTTATATGCTATGGACTACTAATAGAAAACTTCTATTCTGGTGGCCAGGTGGTGGTGCACCTGGTTGAGTGCACATGATACAATGCTCAAGGAACCAGGTTTGAGACCAGGGGGTCCCAACTTGCATAAGGAAAGCTTGAAGATTGTTTAAACAATGCTGCAGGTGTCTTTCTATCTCTCGTCCTCTCTATCCAACCCTTACCTCTCAATTTCTGACTGCCTATCCAATAAATAAATAAATAAAGATAACACGTTTTTTAAAAAAATTAAAATCCTTTAAAAAAAAGAAAACTTCTATTTTCTTCTACTCAAAATACTTGTGATACCAATTGTATAAATTAACTTTTCTCCACATCAATCAGTTCTTCAACTCTCCTAAGCAAGTAGGTGTCTTTCAATTTAATTAAGTACCCAGACTATCATAGATCCACAGATTAAAGGTGAAAGCCTACATCACCACACTCTCTTTTCATATAAAATACCAATAAGTGCCAGGTTGTCACCTTCACTGATTAATCAGCTATAAATTGAAACTTCCCATATTTACTCTCTAAGTTTTGTAATTTTCTATAATAACTTAAGAGACCCAAAGTGATACTTAAATTTTCTGGTTTACTATAAAGAATGTAAGGAAGGATACTGAAGAAAATTCAGATAAAAAGATATATTGGGCTTTGTTTGCAACAGTACTGAACACAGTAATTTCTACTTCACAGATTGATATATACCATTTTTCTAGTATATGAATGTATTTACCAAGCTGGTGGCTTTTCATTCTATATTTAGAGAATTTTAATGGAACTTCTTGTCATAGATATAATTACTGTATAATTCCTTTCTACTCCTGGGGGAACTGGGGGATTGACTGAAATTTCCAAGTTTCTAATCATGCTCTATTTTTCTGGCTACCAATTCTTACCTAAGAGTTCATCTTGAGTTGATTGAATATAAGATTCTTTATCACCCAAGCATTCTAAGTTATTAGGAGTTCTGCATAAAATACTCTTATTATTTTATCACTCAGAATATCACAGGGATTATAGGAATTCAGTATCATAAAATGGGATTAAAAGATCAAGTATTAGGAAAAAATTGCTCAGCACACCCTTATCACTTCCTCAAAGTAATAAGGGTCTTAGACTACTTTTATAAAATTCACCTAAGTAGTATTTCTATTTTTTCATGCGTACTTACCCAGACTAGAACAAGCTCCCAATCATACTGGAGCATGTTTTGGCTTTTTTTTTCTCTCCCTCTCTGTCTTTGGCTCTATCTGAAACAAACAAAAGCAACAAAGATCAAATAAGTGAAATTTTATTATATCACAGTACCCTGATATTATTGAATTTTCTCCCTATTTCATTGTCCTTAAGTAAAAATTCTAATATCACTTATTTTCATTTAAATTATATATTTCTTTATCCTAATGTTAATTAAAATGAGTGCAATCATCTTATGTTGTGTTCATACTTAATTATTTTATGCTGTAATTATTTTTACAAGATTCCTAACACTAATAGTTTCTCATAATCAAAGTCATTCATTCTATAGCTTAACTCTCTCCTAACGGTCACCAAATTAACTATTTAACATTCCTAAAAGTAAAAAAAAAAAGTTTACAAATTTGAAAATAGAAGGAATTATAGTGAAAAAAGAACAATAAAATCAGAATGAGCCTCAAAAAATAATACAAAAGGGCTAGTGAAATAGCTCACTTGGTTAGTGTGCTGCTTTGTCATGTATGTGACTTAGATCCAAAACCGTTTCCCTATCAGATTGAAGAAAGCATTGATGCTATGGTCTCTTTTACTATCTCTCTCTCTCTAAATTTCTGGCTAAAAAAAGAAAAAAAGTAATAATAATCTCAATAGTAAAAGAAATTTCTCAGCTAAAAAAATGAGTTTCAGATATAGATTTTACTGAGTTTCCATTAAGAAAAGCAGCTTACACTAAAAGCCTATCATTGTGTAACTTTAGTACACTAAAATTACATAGACATTTGTAAAAATTTCAAAAGATTTTTTAGTGCAATTTGTCCAATTATAAAAAAATGTAAATTAATCATTCATCTCTCAGTGTTAACATATATTCTAGAAGTTCTTGAATCAATACCTCTAATATTATAAGAATATAATTTTTCAGAATGAAATGTTGTAGTTAGCTTGTCAATCAGCTATAAAAGGAATTTATATATAATCTCAAAGATGTAAATCTCAATAATTGAGCTCTTTTGTAATCTGTCATAGGAAGAATCTAGAGAGTACCTAGGAAAAATAAGTGATAAATCCACATGTACATAAAAAAGAAGACTATTCAGCATGAGATAATAAATTAAAATTTCAGTGATGGTTACATATCAGGCCCATAAGTAACAGTTACTGGTGGAACAGGTGGTTAAAGGTTTGTGTGGAAGGACAAGTTTTCTGTAGTGTGTGGGTATTTTAGAATATGATTATTAGACTTTTTAAAAATTATTTTATTTTTGAAAGAGATGCAGAGAAAGAAAGACACAAAGAGAAACACCAGAGCACTGCTCAGCTCTGGTTTATGGTGGTGTGGAGGATTGAATCTGGGACTTTGAAGCCTCAGGCATGACAGTCTCTTTGCAATTATTAGAGTTTTTAAAGAACTGATAGGTATTTTAGTCAAATACCGACAATAAATACATAGAACAAAAAGTTTGAAAGTCAGAAATGAATTCTAAGGAAATAATGTATTGAGAAGGAAATGAATTGACAGAGCAGTAAGTAGACAAAATCTGATAATACAAATTTGCCTAGGTGTTTAACCAAACACTACAATACGCTCCTAGAATACTGTAGGAGAGGAATACAGGTCTGATGATAGTGGAATAAAAAAGCTTAAACCTCTTCTGTGAAAATAAATAGTGTCTTCCCCAAACCGATAAATGTTAAATATTTTGTGTAGAAAGAACAGTGATGAGACTGAAGAGAAAGCATAATGGCTATGAAAAAAGACTTTCATGCCTGAGGTCCCAGGTCCAATCCCCAGCATCATTATAAACCAGACCTAGACAGTAATATTATATTAAAATAAATAACAAACAGAAAAAAGTGAGAATAATACTAAAATGGACAATCTGAGACAGACTTTCTTGTTCTCTCTCTCTCGCCTCCAGGGTAATCACTGGGGCTCTGTGCCTGCACTACCAGTCCACTGCTCCTGATGGCCATATTTTTTTTCTTTTCGTTTTATTGGATAGAACAGAGAAATTGAGGAGGGGAGAGAAAGACATAAAGGTGGAAAGAAAGACACCTGCAGACTTGCTTTACTGCTTGTGAAGCGCAGCCAGGCTGAACCTGGATACTTGCACTGGTCTTTGCACTGCCTACTATGTGCACTTAACCAAGTGTGCCACCGCCTGGCCCCCTCTTGTCTTTCTCTTTCCAACTCACTTCTTCAAGCTGCTTGCTTTCCTAAAACCAGCTCCACATATGCATGTGGTCTGTGTGAATTCCCTGTGCCTAATGTTTCCAGTTTCGCCGAGGTCTTGCATTATCCTGATCATTGAGTTCTCTTTGCTTTTGAGCCAAATTGTGACATAGATAGTGAGATGGCAGATAAAAGATAAAGAAGTAGATAGAAAAAATAAACAAGCAAATAAAACTTTGTTCAATCAATTTTTTCTCCCCCACCAGGAAGATGGATACTGAGTTGTGTTAAGTGTATCAGATTTACAGATTCTGTAAGAATTGGTAGTTTGTGGAGAATATATGCTTAGTCTTTCCTACCTATGATATTGTGTTAATGGGGGGCAGTGAGGGGTCACAGGTGGTTGTACAACTGGTTGGGTGTGCGTGCTACAATGTGCAAGGACTTAAGTTCTTGAGAGAGAGAGAGAGAGAGAGAATAAGAATAATCGACAGCACTTAGTTTTCTTATAAAAGTTCTTGACTTCAGGATAAGGGACTGTCGTTATTTATTTACTTGTTATAACTTGGGTTTCACCTCTGTAAGGTGACTTTTTCAGGTAGAAAGATGATTGATTTTTACTGAAATGATTACTGTACAGTTTTTAGTGAGTAAGTTTTAAAACTCATGTCATTGTGTATTCCTCAAGTAGATTAACTCTGCTGATATTTTTCTCATTCATTCTTAAAACAAATACATAGGAAAATACATGTATATTGTTGGAAACATTAAAATAATTGATGTTGTAGAAAAGTTTGAGTTGTTTATTCCAAATAAGAGAGAATGGTAAAACCATCAAAATTTTGAGAAACTGTTAGGTAATTATAGATATTTTTTTCAGGTCTTCCCATATTAAACGGACACCAGAAATTATTTTAAAGGTCTTTTACATTAGGGACTGGCAGTTGGCTCACCTGTTAGAACACACAGGTTATTATGCTTAAGCACAGGGTTTGAGTCCCAGGCTACCACATGGAAGTGCTTGTAGGGAGCAAAAAAAAATAAAAAATAAAATAAATAAATATATATATATATATATATATATATATATCCTGTAGTGGGTATATAATAAAATAAATAAAATATTTTAAAAGTTTACCATAAAACGTAAAACCAGGTTTAACTATATAATACAGAAAGTTTTGATGGAAATAATGAGTGTTATGAATATGGTAATTTCCTCCTTCTTAACATAATTCCAATTAAAATCCTCATTAAATCAGTTTGAATTTTGAAAAAATTACATTTTTAAAAATTATTATGTAAAAGAACAATTTTGAAAAAGAAAGTCATAAAGGGAAATAAGAATCAAATTAGATTCCATGGTACATCCACATACCTCATTAAAAAAAAAGAAGTTAGAGTTTGTAATTAAAATGGTCCTGGCAAGAACACCAAAAAATATTCTGAGTCTTCTCTTAATTCATCCATCTGATGTCAGCTTGGTTCAATGCTAGAAACCTTATTTGACTGAAAAATATGAACAGAATAGCAGGCAAACAGTACAGAACACAATTAAACCCTACAGAGACACTGAGAAACTAACCACAGAAAGGAATACATAATCCAAACATACAATATATTTTCTTAAATTTTTTTTTTGTTTGCTACCAGGGTTATTCTGCTGCCTGCAGGACTCCATTGTTCAGGCAGGCCTTTGTTTTCTTTCCTCTAGGTAATGGGTGAGAGACAGAGACACAGGAGAGACAGTACAGCAGAACACTGCTCAGCTTTGGCTTATAGTGGTACTGGGGACTGAATCTGGAACCTTAGAGCCTCAGGTATGAGAGTCCTTTGTATAACCATTATGCTGTCTCCTGAGTCCATAGCAAACTTTGATCTTTTTCCCCCACACAGTTTTCTTTACTTAATGTCAATTTTAAGTTATTATTCTTAACTATATTTGTTAGTTGATGTTACTAATTTATATTTTCATTTTTAAAGAGTCTTTTATCTGTAGATTAGAAGTTTCTGTGACTTTAGATATTCAAATTTAGTGCTCAGATAGGCGGAGCTTTCTCCAGAGCCCTCTGGATATTCAATATGAGTTTTCTTGTCCACTATCTTAAAAACTTGGTTTATAAAAAACATTTTTATTCTTAACAAGTTTTCTTAGGTTTTCCAAATAGAACCTTAGTACTAATAATTTTGATATACAAAACTTTCTTCTGTTATTTCTTTTTCTTATCTTATTGCATTGGAATAAATAAAGCTAAATAGTAATTAGTATACCAAGGATTTCAAATATGAAGTTTTAAAATATATTACTGGAAATGCCTCCAGTGCTTATCATTTTAGAATGTACTTTATTCATTTAAAATAAATATTATGACAATCAGTGACCTGAAACAATTTTTCATGTGTTTGTTAGCCTTCTGGGTCTCTTCTGTAGTGAATATTCTGTTCATATCTCTGCCCATTTTTGGATGGGGTCATTTTTTATTGCTACATTTGTTGAGCTCTTTGTATATTTTGGTTATTAGTTTCTTGTCTGATGTATGGCATGTGAAGATCTCCCGTGAGAGTCTCTTTGTTTAGGCATTTTTTTTTTTTTGCTATGCAGATGCTCTTCAATATGATGTAGTCCAGTTGATTTGCTTTTGTTTTAGTTGTCCTTGCAATTGGATTTGTATCATCAAATATGTCATTGAGGTTTAGGTGGGAAAGTGTCCCACCAATGTTTTCCTCTAAGTATTTTATAGTTTCTGGTCATATCCTTAATTCCATTTAGGGTGGTCCACTTCCTAACAAAGTCTCAAAATATATAGACCAGGTTCCACAAGATAAGGCGGATGTAGACATGCATCCATAAATTAGAGCAAAGTATATATACTTTAAAGCAAAAGTGCACAATACTTTGCAGCGAGTCAATAAATGAAGCAAACAAGTAGAAAGACCTTAAAAAAAAACACCATAGTAAAGTACCTAATGAAATAGTTCCTACTTTATCTTAGATACCCTCCCCATCTACTTCCTATTACACTTTCCTCACTCACTCCAAAGCTAACCTTATCTATGTAAGGACTACAAAAGCTGAATAAGGGCAAGAGATTGGCATACTTTAATGATGACTCTATAGTCACTATCAGGCAACCCCATCAGCTGGGACCAAAGCTGGGGAGTCCTGGGATTCCCACAGACACAATGAGCCTAGACCTAGAATAGATCCCTCTCTCCATTATCAGTGGTCATCTCCATCAGGAACAACAAAATGAACCCCTTTGGGGGCCCCCATAGGACCTTGCCTCAATATGGATCAATAATGGTAGAAAATGTTTCATCCTTCAAAGGGGAGTTGGATAACATATTCTATGTATCACTTGAGGAAGATTGGTCCTGAAATTGGTGCAACTTGGAATGTTCTTACTGATGACCACATAATGCAAGCTAAGACCTACAGGAATGCAGAGGTTACATAGGCTTCTATGTTGAGTATGGGCCCCAGATTAGATCAGATTGATGGGGTTTACAGTCAACCATATTTATACACTTTTCCGATATTTGGGAGTTACTCTCTTCCCTGCTCCAGCTTTCTAGCCCTTTTTTCAGTCATAACATCATCTCCCCAGACAATAACTTGGGTCCACCTGCATATCAAATCTCAGGCTCAGGCAGAAAAAAATAATAGATTCATGGGATGTTTGGAATATACCTAAAATAGACCTACTAGTTATTTTCATGACAAAGAACCCCGACACTTCATCTGCACTATTCCAGCCTTTAGGTTCATGATTAGTCAAATATTTGTATGGCTTTATGTGGTAACTCTTTTTCAGCCACCAAGTTCCAGATGATACCATGACACCAACTAGGGAAGTCTTTCCCTGGACAGACAACCCTACCAAGGTGTCCTGGCGCTCCACTTCCCCAGAGCCCTTCCCCACTAGGGAAAGAGAGAGAGAGGCTGGGATTATGGATCGATCTGTCAATGCCCATGTTCAGTGATGAAGCAACTACAGAAGCCAGACCTTTCATCTTCTGCACTCCATAATGTCCCTGCATCCATACTCCCAGAGGGATAATGAATAGGAAAGCTATCAGGGGAGGGGATGGGGTACAGAGCTCTGACAGTAGGAATCTCTTATCCTATGGTCTTGTCAGTGTTTTTTTAATTTTATAAATAAATAATTAAATAAGAGAAATATTCTAGAGTATCTAGAGTATTTTAAAGAGAATAATCACCAAATACTATTATAATAAATTCACTTTCTAACAAAGTCCCAAAACCTAGATATACACCAGTTTCTGTGAGAGAGAGCATATGTTCACACGTATCCATAAACTACTGCAAAATATATACCTGAAAGCAGAAGTACTCTAGAGTTTGCAGTGAGAACCCCCCTAACACTTCCTCTCCACTATTCTAAGCTTTGGGTCCATGATTGCTCAACAAGTTGTTTGGCTTTGTATGTTAACTCTCTTTTCAGTCACTAGGTTCCAGATGTCATCAGGATGCCGGCCAGGCTTCCCTGGACTGAAGACCCCACCAATGTGCCCTGGAGCTCTGCTTCCCCAGAGACCCACCCTACTAGGGAAAGAGAGAGGCAGACTGGGAGTATGGACTGACCAGTCAATGCCCATGTTCAGTGGGGAAGCAATTACAGAAGCTAGACCTTCTACCTTCTGCAACCCACAATGACCCTGAGTCCATGCTCCCAGAGGGATAGAGAATGGGAAAGTGATCAGGGGAGGGGGTGGGATATGGAGATTGGGTGGTGGGAATGGTGTGGAGTTGTACCCCTCCTGCCCTATGGTTTTGTTGATTAATCCTTTCTTAAATAAAAAAAAAAAGAATTTTAGAAACATTAAAAAAATAAGTTAAAAATTAAAAAAAAAATAGTTATAGGGTGATAGGCCCATAGGGTACTATCACCACAGTCCTTTGCCTCCCACCTGCAGCTCTGCTCTCTCCCATCAAAGATAACCATCATAATTTTCATAGTTATAGAGACAAGTTGACTACATTTTCCCCTTATGAACTCAGGTGTTTGTATTACTTGTACTGCACGTGTGAGTGAAACCATTCCTTAGCTGTTTTTCAGAAAAATACAGATCATTTTTAACAGCTACAAACTATAGCAGTAAGAGACCTTGAATGCAAAAATGCTTGAGGATGAAAGTCCTTGACTTTGCTGCATTCTTTCTTTTCTACATTTAAAAAAAAAATTTATGTAGAACCATTGCATGGGTAACACCATTATCATGCAAGTGACTTTCAAACCTGAAACTCTAGTGTTTCAGGTTTAACCATTGTACTACCATAAGCCAGAGAAGAAGGTACTTCAGGCGGGGGAAAAAGAGAGAGAGAAAAAAAGAAACAAGCAAAATGAAAACAAACAAATGAATCAGGAGATGAACCCAAGGTCTCTTGAATACCTTGGTATATCACTGAGCTGTCTCATAAATCCAGGAGTATGTTCTCTCTCTCTCTCTCTCTCTCTCTCTCTCTCTCTCTCCTCCTTCTCCTCCTCCTTCTTCTATTTATTTATTTATTTAGTATGAAAAGGAAAAAAAAGGGAAAAGACAATAGAAACATCAAAGCATTGTTCCACAACACATGGAGTTCTTAAGTTACCGTCCATGGTGTTCCCTTGTAGTGCTAAACTCTTTGAATTATAATTTATAGAAAAATATTAATTATTTTCTAAGAAAAAATTCATTTAACCTGGATGGATTATTTGTTACTAAACAATTAAATTTAATTTATGGTGCTTGGTATCTTTATATTTCATCTGATGAGTCTTTTATAACATTTTTCTTCCTGCTACTATTATCTATTTTTTAATATTTGGAAAACTACATAAGAATTGATATAAGTGCATATTCTGAAGAAATTATAAGACTGAGAAGTATTCAATGCTTAATATTTTTGTGAAATCACCAATAAATTTGTGTAGACCAAGATAACATTTTAGAGATAATTCTCTTTTAGAATTTTGAGTTCTTCTATTGTCAGCTGTCTGCTTTACTAATAACTATGAAATTTTAATTATTTTACAAATAAATTATTGAGAAAAGAATATAAAATATATTAGCTCAGTTTCATGAGCATTAGTATTTCATGACCAAAACCAAATTATTTTAATGTTTTTATTAAAAAATTATAAAACATACTAAATATACTAACAATCATATTACTAAATTTTCTACTTAAATATATTATATGTGATTCTATTGCTTAATTTTCTTCTGAACTTATAATATTATGAAAATATGGCCATATTTTTTGCATTTATCATCAATTCTATGTTATTGTATATGTATTTCCTTTACGTTATTTATAATATATATGCTTTTCTCATTATTTAACTGTTTTTGAGCTTTATAATAATATCAGTGGTGTATTTCTTAAAGTATTGGCCTGTCATGATGCATTGCATTTTTGCAACAAATGACACTAGTTCATTTTTGGAAGTACTAAAGTCAGTGAAATCTATTTTATTGCTATGTAATTTGACAGCTGACAGTTTTAGCTTCATTCAAAAAAAGACTGAGTGATTTTGTTGAATTTTTGATATTTTTACAAGTTGAAAACCAAGTCTAAACTGTGCATTTTGCCCTATTTTACTGTTTTATTTCTATAAAGGGAAGAACTTGTGTCAAGTCTGTGAAAAGTTGCATTATGTTTAAGGTGACAATACTCTATAAGAACATCAGTGCCAACAATGGTTCATAGAATTCCACACAGATGATTTTGATCTCAATGACATTCCTCACTCAGGGAAGCTCATCAAGGTTGATGACTATAAAATAAAGATATTGATGGAGTCAAACCCACATTACAGGTGAGTGAGCAATTGTGGAAACATTGAACATCCATCATTTACATGTCCATAACTACTTGAAAAAGTTGGGATACTTAAGCTAGCTTCATGTTTGGGGTCTTCATGAGCAAAAAGATAAATCTGATAAATCTGAACAGATACATACTGTCAGCATTGGACAGTTTGAATGAATTCGTCATTCAGAAACATCCAGAGCTCATTAAATCTTTTGTGTTCTATCAGGACAACATGAAACCATACACAAGTTTGATCACCTGTCAAAAATTACTAGAGCTTGGGTAGGATGTGTTGCCACATGAACCATACTCACTTGACCTTGTGCTGTCAGATTTCCACTTTTTTTTCCATCTCTTTCAAACTCTGCATGGTGTAATGTTCACTTCAGTTGAGGCTGCACCTTGCTCAGTTTTTTTTTTTTTTTTTTAACCATTTCCTTATAGGAATGAGGAATTATGAAGCTCTTTGAAACATGGCAAAACATTATTGAACATAATGGGAAATATATCATTGATCGATTTTTTTTTAAAGAAAGAATTAATTAACAAAACCATAGTGTAGGAGGGGTACAACTCCACACAATTCCCACCACCCAATCTCCATATCCCACCTCCTCCACTGATAGCTTTCCCACTCTCTGTCCCTCTGGGAGCATGGACTCAGGGTCATTGTGGGTTGTAGAAGGTAGAAGTTCTGGCTTCTGTAATTGCTTCCCCGCTGAACATGGGCGTTGACTGGTCATCCATACTCCCAGTCTGCCTCTCTCTTTCCCTAGTAGGGTGGGTCTCTGGGGAAGCAGAGCTCCAGGACACATTGGTGGGGTCTTCAGTCCAGGGAAGCCTGGCCGGCATCCTGATAACATCTGGAACCTGGTGACTGAAAAGAGAGTTAACATACAAAGCCAAACAATTTGTTGAGCAATCATGGACCCAAAGCTTGGAATAGTGGAGAGGAAGTGTTAGGGGGATACTCACTGCATACTTTAGTGCACTTCTGCTTTCAGGTATATATTTTGCAGTAGTTTATGGATACGTGTGAACATATGCTCTCTCTCACAGAAACTGGTGTATATCTAGGTTTTGGGACTTTGTTAGAAAGTGAACCACCTGAGATGGAATTAGAGTATACTATGAAAGGAAAGTTCTCACCCGAGTAATGAAGCTGAAGGGTTGTCATTCCACACATGAAGTCTCTGGACACAGTCTGAAGTGAAGCATGTTGAGGTGGCAATCGTTTTGTTGATTAGGTTGTGATCGGCAGATGCAATATTATTTGATATGAATCTTTGTTTTTTATATACATAAATGACCTTTGAAAAACAGAAAAAATATGTCATAAATTTTCCAACAATCTAATGCTTATCTGATATTTTCTTTTAAGTAAATATTACTCAAACTGTCTATTTCTAAGAACATGTAATTTATTATCATTTGTCTGTTAGAAATACAGTATCAAGTCATGTTTGGACAATAAATGGTAGAAGAGGATTGGGAAAACATATGTTATAATTAATCCCATTAACTTTAAAATAAGAATAAGATAACTTCAAGAGATGTAAATGTTTATAAAACACAGCATTTTGAAAGAATCATTTAAAAAATTACATTTAAAATGGAACCTTAAAAAAATAATAGCATCTTACTGTGCCACCAAAGCAAGTAGCTTCTAGGAAGACATAATTAAAGTTGCATGCACATTTTGGAATTAGTTACAATTAAAAGTTGAAAATTGAATGTGATTCAAATGAATATTTGAATAATTTCCCAAATATAGTTCTATCATATTGATTTTCATCTTTATAATTCTATTGAAAATTTGTTGATTATTTTTTTCTCAAAAAAAAAGGTGGCAAATTTTTACCACTCTTCAAAAATGTCAGGGGACATTTAGAATATAGAATAAATTTATTTAAAAAGAGACAGTTGTGTTGAAAAGTGGTATTACTAATCCATAGTAACGTATAGTAATGAGATAATTTGCATTCTATCTCTGAACTAAAAGTTTTTTTTCTCCATCTTTCTCCTGATAATGTCTTTTTTGTATCAGCGAGTGACATTAATATTTTTTGTTGTTGTTGTTGGAAGATTGATTTAGTTGTGCCACAACATAAAAGTCTGCTTATTTGGTTACAATTTGATGCTGACCAAATGTTCTTTTGAAAAGTAATTCCCACATCTGCCAACTAAATTTTATCATACATCAAATTAGATGTTGGGACTATTTTTTGCCATCTGTATTCTGTAAACTCTTGAATGATAATTCACTGTGATTATATAGAATATATTTTTTAGATGAAAAATTTATGTTGCCTAATCTGTGATGAATTTATAATATGCTATAATGGTAATTATGACATGTTTTAGAGTTTTTAAAAACAATTTTAGCTGTCAGTCTTCCTGGGCTCACAAAATATGTACTATTTTAACACCTTGCATTTAGGTGGAAGAATTATTTCAGGCTAGTAAAATGTGTGCTACAATGATATGTGCCAACCAGGGTCAGGAAATAAAAATCATCCAAGTTGTTGGCTAGTATCTTTTCTGTCTGCCCTTAGTGTTTGTGAGTGTCATAGCTGAGATGTTAGAATCACAATTCTGAAACATCTTGGATACCTGAGCCCCTGTATAGTGGAAAAAATGTCTGGGAAGGGATATGAACACACAAACATCAGACATAGATTTAAAATAATAGCATTTGTTAAAATCTTGAGTTTTGGGGAGACTTGTTATTATGGCACAGTTCTTTTTGACAAATGCATCAAGAAACAGACCACCATGAGGCTTTTATTAGTAGTGAATATTTGTATATATGCTTATATCTAGACAAAACTATCTAGACATAATTTTATGGAGGTGATTTTTAAAAAGTCCACCTATAGATATATAAATGATAATTTTATCAGCTTTATCTCCAATGTCTTATTTGATTTAGTTAAAATGTACTTTATACTTTATGTCTTTATCCATTTCACTATTATCAAATATGTAAGTGCATGCTCACAATTACATTTGACCCAGAAATGTTGAACTCATCCCTTTTATTTGTAACATTTGTCTTAGGACATGATTGATTATATGAAATGTGCTCCACCCATTGAATTTTGTTGTTATATTTTGTACTTGTCACATAGAATGCTTAACATGAAATATTTATGTCTCCTGAGGAGCCTTAAATATGCTTCTCAGCATTTGAAGTAGTAGACAATGGTGGTAGTAAATATTTATTAATTGTAAAGCATGACACCAAAATTTATGAGATGGACTGCACGAATATGGAATTTCCATACTGAATGCCAATGTACACACGGATGTGTAATGGATAATAAGGCTGGCATATCTAGAAAAGACTGAAAGCTCTATTCAGAGAAGAATCTACAATAGAGACACACCAAAAGGCATTATTTAGCCCTTTTTCCTTATATTATTTTTTTTCTCAACATTCTGAAGCACAGAGAAGTAAAAACCTTTTCTCCACTGTGCTTTTTTCTTGTGCCTTGGAAATCATCAAATCATATAATTAACAATTATTAGCTCAACACCTACTTTGTGTCAGGTATTTCTGTAATTGTTGCTGCAGAACATTTAATAAGCGGATCATCTTTTTGTTTTCATGTATCTTATACTTATTAGACAACATTGACAATGTAAGTGCCAATTTTATAGAGTACTGATCACTATGAAGTTAATGTGATGGGTGGTGGTGGACGGGTGATCTTAGTGAAGGAGACTTAAGTGAAACCTGGATGAAGACAGCCAATCCCTGTAAATCCAACCTTTACAAGTCGATGTCAAGTTCAGGGAGAATTCATTAAAACAAAGTATTGACTGGAGAGGTGTCTTAGCAGGTAGAACGCTGAACATGTATGAGACCAAGGATTCAGTCACAAAGAGATGCCTTCATTCTTTCTTTTGCTTTCTCTCATAAAGTAAGCAAATTGTTTTAAAAAAAAGGAGTGAAAGATTACAACAACTCTCAGCTGATATTATTTTACTTTAAAATCTCTATATGGAGGCACTATTCTATGCTATTATTTTTCCCTTTGGGATTAAAGAACTGTAAATAAGCTCCAGCAGTTGTTCTTGGTAAATATTCATGATATAAGATGCATGAAACCGACATCACATTTTTTTTTGGTAGTACTTCCCATTATTTAGTGGTCATGTTAGTATATAAAACTCAATTTATATATAATTCAGATTTTTTCCTGCTAATGTTGTCATCTTTCCCATTCTTTTTTTTATTTTATAGTGATTTAATATTGATTTACAAAATTACATGTCAGTAGGGGTATAAATGTACTCCATTCCCATCACCAGGGTTCTGAATCTTCAGTCGCCCCACTGCAACAAGCCACCAGCTATCATCTCTACAACTGTCTACATTTAGTCATAATTGCCATATTTTACTTCCTAATACAGTCTTCTCTTTACCTCCAAGCCACTTATGACAACATTATATTACCTCCGTATGTCCCTCCTCTTCTTTTCCTCTCTTTTTGGGTGCTGATGAAGCTGAAGTTAAGAGCCTTCTTATTCTTTTCCTCCTATCACCCCCCTCCCCGGAGTATTGATTAAGGTTTTTTTTATTTTTTTAAATTTTATTTCTTTTTTATTATTTTATTTATCCCCTTTTGTTTCCCTTGTTGTTTTATTGTTGTAGTTATCATTGTTGTTATTGATGTCATCATTGTTGGATAGGACAGAGAGAAATGGAGAGAGGAGAGGAAGACAGAGAGGAGGAGAGAAAGACAGACACCTGCAGACATGCTTAAGTGCCTGGGAAGCGACTCCTCTGCAGTTGGGGATCCTGGGGCTTAAAGCCAGATCCTTATGCTGGTCCTTGAGCATTGTACCACGTGCGCTTAACCCTCTGTGCTACCGCCCGACTCCCTGATTAAGGTTGTTTTTGGATTGAAAAAGTTAGGAGTTCTGCCTTCTGTAATTGCTTCTCTGCTGGAAGTGGGCATTAGCAGGTCAGTCCATACCCCCAACCTATTTCTATCCTTCCCCAGTGAGCCAGGGAGAGGTGAGGACACACTGGTGAGGTCATCTGTCCAGCAAAGTCAGGATGGAATCATGGTACCATCTGCAACTTGGTGTCTGGAAGGTGGCAGGATATATATTGAGACAAAATGGTTAATGGAAAGGAACCAAAAAGTAGGACTAAAGCAGATGAAGTTAGGTATCTTAGGGTAGAAGAAAGCTGAAAAGTACATCTTAAGCATGTGCTTGGGGTCATACAATTATGGTTTTGAGTGAGTTTGATAGCTAACCTGAAGTTGGATAAAAATACTGTCTGATAAAATGGTGTCAGAGTAGAAAAAAAGACTAGAAATTTGGATTAGGGCTGTGAGTAGCTCCCATTCTTGAGGAAAAATTCTGTGGATACAATTAACTATTTACTGCCATTCACCTGACCCAGGGTATATATATTTAGCACCCAAGCCTGTGTAACCTCTGTGTCCCTATAGGTCTGAGCTTATAGTTCATGGTTACATCTGGGAACACTGCAGGCTGTACTTATTTCAGAACCAGTCTGCCTTGAGTGGCAGGGCGGAATACTCAATAATAGAATTTTAATATATATATATATATATATATATATATATATATATATATATATATATATATATGTTTAGACTGTCTTTGTGGCCCAGCATATGGTCAATCTTGTAAATGTTCCATGTGTACTTTAGAAGAATGTGTATTCATTACTTCTGGGATGGAAAATTCTATCTATATATCTATTAGGTCCACTTTTTTCCTATGGTTTCATTTAAGTTTGCTATTTCTCTATTGATTTTTAAAAAATATTTTTTAATTTTTATTATTTTTATTTATTTATCTTCATTGATGTTATAACTTTTGTTGTTAGATAGAACAGAAAAATCAACAGAGGAGGGGAAGACAGAGAGGGGGAGAGACAGATGGCACCTGCAGACCTGTTTCACTGCTTGTGACACGACCCACCTGCAGGTGGGGAGCCAGAGGCTAGAACTGGGATCTTAGGCTGGTCCTTGTGCTTTGTGCCTTGTGCTCTTAACCCACTGCACTACCTCTCAGACCCCTTGTATTGATTTTTTTGTCCAGATATTCTGTCTCTTTCTGTGAGTGGTGCATTAAAATTTCCTAATATTATTGACTGCGTGCTATCAATGTCTCCCTTGAGTTCAGTGAGTACTTGTTTTATATATTTGGGTGCTCCTAAGTTTGGGACATATATATTTATGATGGTTATATCTTTTTGTTGGATTAATCCTTTAACCATTATGTAGTGTCCTTCTCTGTCTCTGAAACTCTTTACCTTAAAGTCTATTTTATCAGAGAACAGAATAGCTATCGGTGCCAGATTTTATTTTAATTTATTTATAAAAAGTAAACACTGAAAAAACTATAGGATAAGAGGAATACAACTCCACACAATTCCCAACACCAGAACTCCGTATCCCATCACCTCACTTGACAGCTTTCCTATTCTTTAACCTTCTAGGAGTATGGACCCAAGGTCATTGTGGGATGCAGAAGGTGGAATGTCTGGCTTCTGTAATTGTTTCCCTGGTGAACATGGGCATTGACAGATTGATCCATACTCCCAGCTTGTCTCTCTCTTTCCCTAGTGGGTCAGGGTTCTAGGGAATCAGAGCTCCAGGACAGATGGGGTTGTCTGTCCGGGGAAGTTTGTTTGGCATCATGCTAGCACCTGGAACCTGGTGGCTGAAAAGAGAGTTAACATACAAAGTCAAACAAATTGTTAACTAATCATGGACCTAAAGGCTATAGTAGTGCAGATGAAGAACTGGGGGCGGGGGGGGGGGGAGTGTCTCCATTTTGTACATAGCTAGTAGGCATATTTTAGTTATATTCCAAGGACCTGTGGCTAAACTTTCTTTTTTTTTCCCTGAGCCTGAAATCTGATATACAGGTAGATCCAAGTTATTGTCTGGGGAGATGATGTCATGGCTGGGAAAAGGACCAGAAATCTGGATCAGGGAAGAGAGTAGCTCCCAAATATGGAAAAGGTGTATAAAGATTGTTGACTATAAACCCCACTGATTTGATGTGATCTGGGGCCCATATTCAGCTTAGGAGCCTATGTGAACTCTGCATCCCTCTACATAAGAGCTCACATTCTGTGATCATGAATAGAAACATTCCAAGCTGCCCCAATTTTAGGACCCATCTTCCTCAGGTGTAGCATAGAGTATGTTGTCCATCCTCCCTTTTGAGGATGGGACACTCTCTACCATTGTTGATCCAAGTTGAGGGCAAGGTACTATGGGGGCCAAAAAGGAGTCTGTTTTGTTGTTCCTGATAGAGATGACTGGTAACAAAGGAGAGAGCAATTTATTTGAGGTTGAGGCCCATCATATCTGTTTGGGAATCTCAGGACTCCCCAACTGGGGTCCCAACTGATGGGGCAGCCTGATAGTGACTAAAGAGTCATCATTAAACTATGCCCACCTCTTGCTCTTATTCAGCTTTTGCAGTCCTTGCTTTGATAAGGATATCTTGGGATTGAGTGAGTGAAGTATAACAGCAAATAGGTTAGGTGGGTATCTAAGTCTAAGTAGACACTATTTCATTATGAACTTTATACTGACTTACTACAGACTATTGTGTACTTTTGCTTTCAGGTATATATTTTGCCCTAATTTATGGATACGTGTGAACATATGCCCTATCTCATGGGGCTTGGTGTTTATGTAGGTTTTGGAACTTTGTGAGAAAATGAACCCCCTGGAATGGAATTTGAGAATACTATGAAAGGAATAGTTTCACCTAAGTAATGAGGCTGAAGGGTTGACATTCCATGCCTGACATCTCTGGACACAGACTGAAGTGAAGCATACTGAGGTGGTACTCGTTGCATTGAGATCAGCAGATAAATAAAGCAAATAAATAAATAAATAGACAAATAGAGAAAATAAAGACAACACTGAGATACCACCTCACCCCTCTGAGAATGCCATACATCAAAAAAAGATAGGAGCAACAAATGCTGGAGAGGCTGTGAGGAGAAAGGAACACTTCTGCATTGCTGGTGGGAATGTAAATTGGTCCATCCTCTGTGGAGAGCAGTCTGGAGAACTTTCACAAGCCTAGATATGGACCTTACATATGACTCAGTAATTCTTCTCCTAGGGATATACCCCAAGGACTCCATAAAACCCAACCAAAAAGATATGTAGATATGTGTACATCTATGTTCATAGCAGCACAATTTGTAATAGCTAAAACCAGGAAGCAACCCAGGTGCCCAATAACAGATGAGAGATGAGTGACTGAGAAAGTAGTTGTGATATATATATACAAAGGAATACTATGTGGCTATTATAACAATGAACCCACCTTTTCTGACCCATCTTGGAAGGAGCTAGAAGGAATTACGTTAAGTGAACTAAGGCAAAAAGACAAAGATGAGTATGAGATGATACCACCCATAAACAGAAGTTAAGAAAGAACAAAAATGGAAACTCAAAGTACTATTTGACTGAATTTTGAGTAGGTCTGAAGGTGAGGATGGATGAGTAGAGGGTTGAGGGTGAGGGTGGATGTTCAGCTTTATGGGGTAGGGGTGGTGAGGGGGGATGGGGATGGGACACTGTCTTTTGGTGGTGGGAATGGTGTTTATGTACACTCCTATTAATTTGTAGTCATATTAATCATTATTTAATTAATTTGAGAGGGGAAAATTGATTGTATGTCTCAGACTTTTTAATGCACAGACCGTAGGCTGAGTTTTCGATATGTTGACACTCTTAAAAGCTTAGACCAGAGAAAACAGAAGAAACCAGTGGCACATATACAAATAATATCAAAGGACATTATGGTGATGTTGTGTATGATACAGCAAATACTAACAAAGGGATATTTCAAAGTTCGCCCAACTGCCCTATAATGTGATTATAGCAATAATTATATCTATTACCTTCTTAAATCTTAAGACAGTAGGAACCTCCTGCTTCCTCTCTAATGCTTATATTTTCCCCAGTCCTGGAACCTCTAAGGTGGGGCTCACTTTCCTGCATGCATCTCTCAATTCATACCAAATGATACGGCCTTTATTTCTTAACATTTTTTTGAGTCAACTTCTTTGTTTTAGTGAAACTGACTTAAAGCTTGATGATAAACTCTATTTAGATTTTGATAAAAATTACATTGAAATTAGAGATAAGTCTGTGGACAATTTCCATAATTTTCTAGTGAATATTTACTGCATATGCAGTTCAAATTTTATCTCTTGTCTTCAAGTTCACTGTTTAATTTCATCCATGGTTTTCCTACATGTATTTTTATGTAGTTTCCTATGTTTTTTGTTTGTTTTTGCAGAACCAGAACCATTACAGGGCCATTTTATTTTGTTTTTAAAAAGAATGACAGGGAGAGAGAGAGAGTAGTAGAGAGAGAAACACCATAGTAACAGAGCTCCTTTAGGTGCCATTGTAATTTTCTTGTGGTACTAGGGTTCAAAGTGAAGTTTCAATGTATGACAAATCATTCACAGTCTTAACTGGTGATCTAGCTCTTCTGGCCCCTGCATGCATTTGGGGCCGGGTTAAGCGCATATGGTACGAAATGCAAGGACCCACATAAGAATCCGGGTTGAAGCCCCAGCCTCCCCACCTGCAGGGGGGTTGCTTTAGAAGCCGTGAAGCAGGTCTGTATGTGTTTATGCCACCCCCCCCCCCGCTTCTCCTTTCTGAATTTCTCTCTGTCCTATCCAATAAAAAATGAGGGAAAAATGTCCTCCAGGAGCCATGGGTTCGTAATGCAGCGATAATCCTGGAGGCAAAATAATAATAATAATAATAATAATAATAATATAAACTTAATAATTCATGGATTGAAGAACCAATACAGATAGTGATATCAAAGTTTGCTATGAAAAAAAACAATTGTATTACTTTGTTTTCACAACCATTAAAATGTGATTTCTCAGGAGGTTGAAGAGCTAAGTTCTTCTGGGGGAGTAAGTTGATGGTTTGGTTAAGGGTGAAATGTACTGATAACTATCTTAAGAAAATGTATCTTTATGATGTCAAAAATCCTACAAACTAACATTTTCTCAATAAAAATGCTGTTGGAATTGGGGAAAAATTCATTATAATTGGAGATAATGTCTTCTTTAAAATACATTTTAAAAATATTTATTTCTTATGTGCTAAATGTAATTGCTAATTTTTATTACTTTTTTTTTCAGATCTTTATTCATGTATGTTAGAAGCCATCTGACCAGGAGTCAGGTGGTGGCATGCGAGTTAAGTGCTACTGGCTACTGGTGGTAGGATACTGGTTCCAGCCCCTGGCTCCCCACCTGTAGGGGAGTCGCTTCGCAAGTGGTGAAGCAGGTGTCTTTCTCTTGCCCTCTCTGTCTTCCTCTCCACTCTCCTTTACTCTCTGTCCTGTCCAACAATGATAACATCAATAACAATTACAATAAATAAAAAACAAAAAATAAGGGCAACAAAGGAAATAAATTAATTTAAAAAAAAAGCTGACTTCTTTCATGTTTCCTAATGCCTGATACTTCTCTTTAATATACCCACCACAGATGCATTTTGTTCTCATTCTTAAGATTGCTTTGCTAGACTTTACTTTGCTTCTCACTAGACTTTAGACTCTAGGAAACATATTATGCCCACTTTTCCCCATTGTTATAACCCCTATACCTAAAAACAATGGTGAGAAGTAGCAGATACCTAATGAGTGCTTTTTTGAGGAAGAGACTATGTAGATGAAGGAATGTTAGTAGCATTTTTTTAAAGCAAGTTATTAATTATACCAAGATCCTTAGAACATAAGAGAGATTAAAGGAAGCTTCTGTTCAGATACTGAAGTTTAGTTCACACTAAAGACAAATCAATTAAGGCTAACAGTCTTGTAAAGGCTGAAAATGAGCACCATTCAAAAATTAAGATTCTATTTTCACTTGCTCCTGTCTACTGATCATAGTAACCCTCTTCAAATAAAACGTGAAATAAAGAATTGCATAGAAAAGTAGAGAATTAAACCTTGCTCTTCATTTTAAGAGTCCTTTCCTAGTAAAATGCTGTGGAGCATTTATGTGAATCCCCATGAATAACAAATGAAATGGCTCTGATCTTAGACAACAAGAGGAAGGCTCAATGAATTAATTGTAAATAAGGTATGGCTCTTTATAATGCAACAAATCTTAACTGTCTTGTAGATTGATGGAATGTAAGGAAAACAACACGTTTTATTTTGCAGTGCTTTAATAACTGACGTTTTAAGGGCCCTTCTTCCAATCTGGATGATAAAGAGAGAGGAGCAGACTGAGATTATTGTTTATTTTTTTATTTTTTATTTGTAGGTTTTCTAAGTGGGGGGAGGGAGACTTTGAGCTTAGAAGTAATTTTTAAAATATATATACATATATATGTATGCACATATGTATGAGTATATATTTTCACAAATATATGTATATATACTTTTTCTGCAAAACTTAGCCTTTACATATATACACCTGGTTCACTTTTTCATTCAATAGAAAAACAAAGAGACATTATATAACCAGTATTCCCCAGTGCCATGACCCTCCCATGTGTTGCAGTGGCCACATGTATAACAAAACAGGCACCCTGCTTAACCCAAAACAAATGCTCTATTAAAAACAGTAAACAAATAAACTATGTATTTGGCATAGATTACACTAATGTGTAAAGCATTGTTTCTAGGGACATGTATTTTTTTTTCTTTTTTGATCTAGATTCTACAATAACTAGAAATTTTGGAAAGATTAAAGCAAACAGAGAGGGAAGAATTCTTACTTTCCACATGTTTCCAAAGATTCTTACGCTAGTAGCTCACATATTAGTAAAGTGACAACTTGAGAGGTTCAATACACAGTGAAAATGTGTGTTACTTGCTCAAAATATTAAATGTTCTGAGAGGCTGCCAGCATAATATTCAGTGAAGCCTAGAACCCTGTTAAATAACTTTCTGAAGGGATCTTTTATATCTGTCCTTGGCAATTTTGATACTGAATCAGTGGAGTGGATCAATCTGAGTAAGACAAGAATGAATTGGCTTCAGTAAAGGACTGTAGGTGTGCCCTAAAACATTGACTTTAACTTATTATGAGCAACTTATTATGTTCTCTGAGAACATGCTAGGCTTTTCTGAGTAGACTGACTGTCACCACATAATTCATTTTTTTATTTCATTTTTAAATTTTATTAATAATTTAATATTGATTTACAAAATTACAAGTTAACAGGCGTACAAATCCACACCATCCCTACCACCAGAGTTCTGAATCCCCAGTCCTTTCAATGGAGGCTAGAGCAGTTCTCCAAAGGTTGCAGATGTGGGTTGACTATTATTTCTACAATTATCTGCCTATATTTGTATACTTTTCCCATTTTTAAGGCCCCATCTTCTCTTCCTTTCCAAGTTACACCTACACCTCTACACCTATCACTATTTCCAAATTCGCTCCTTTCTTTCTCTTCTCTCACTGGATCCTGATGGAATTGGAGTTCAGAGCCCTCTGGTCATCTCCTGCAGCCTCCCCCCCCCCCATCGTTTCTTTCTTTCTTTCTTTCTTTCTTTCTTTCTTTCTCTTAACTGTGATTATTATTTTTTTATTTTAATGTATTTATTTATAAAATGGAAACACTGACAAGGACATAGGATAAGAGGGGTACAGTTCTCACCTCCATAGCTCCATAGTCCATCCCCTCCCTTGACAGCTTTCCTATTCTTTAACCCCGTAGGAGTATGGACTCAAGGTAAATACAAGGTATAGAAGGTGGAAGGTCTGGTGTCTGTAATTGCTTCCCTGCTGAACATGGGCATTGACAGGCTGATCCATAATCCCAGCCTGTCTCTCTCTTTTCCTAGTAGGGCAGTGCTCTTAGGAAGCAGAGCTCCAGGACATATTGGTGGGATCCTCTGCCCAGGGAAGCCTGGTTGGCATCATGGTAGCATCTGGAACCTGATGGCTGAAAAAGAGTTAACATATAAAGCCATACAAATTATTGGTTAATCATGAACCTAAAGGCTGGAATATTGCATATGAAGATTTGGGGTCTTCGTTTTGAAAATAGCTAGTAAATCTATTTTAGGTATATTCCAAAGGGTCATGACTTTATTAGCTTTTGCCCAAGCCTGACATTTGATATGTAGGTGGACCCAGTTTATTGTCTGGGGAGATGTTGTCATGTCTGGGAAAAGGGCTAGAAACCTGGGTCAGGGGAGAGAGTAGCTCCCAAATATGAGACAAATGTATAAATATTGTTGATTGTAAACCCTATCAATCTGATCTGATCTGGGGCCCATATTCAACATAGGAGCCTATGTAACCTCTATATCCCTGTAGGTCCAAACTTGCATTCTCTGGTCATCAATAGGAACGTTCCAAGTTGCACCAATTTTAGGACTCATCTTCTTCAGGTGGTAGATAGAGTATGTTACCCAACCCCCCTTCAGCGGATGGAACTTTTTCTACCATTGTTGATCCACATTGAGGGCAAGGTGCTATGGGGGACCCCAAAGGGGTCCATTATGTTGTTTCTGATGGAGATGACTGGTGATAAGGGAGAGAGGGATCTATTCAAGGACTAGGTTTATCGTGTTTGTGTGGGAGCCTCATCACATAATTTTTGTGACATAAAGCATTATTTTCATTTAAGTATAAGATTGTCGGGACCCTTGGATCTTGGTCCCAGACCCCCGGGGGAAGAAGGTTTCTGCCGCCAGCCCCCCAGCCCGAAAGGACACTCAGATGCAACGAGGAAGTCTGTCAAGCAGTTCTTCATTTATTATGTGCTGGGCATTGATATTTAAAGGAATTTTTGGCGGGCGGATTTTGGCGGGCAGGGTTATCTTATTTTGTAAAGGGGAAGCAGGTGTGGTTTTGCTGAAGCGGTTTCCGAGAAGTTCAACCGTTGAGGTTATTCTCGGAAGATTAATGGCGTGAAGCGTTCTCATACCAGAGTGATGAGGAAATGACTTATGGGTGTAGGGTGTGCTCCACACTTCCCTTTTTTTTTTTTGTTTTCTTTGTCAGAGCTGTCGTAGTTTGGGGGCCTGTTGGTGGCATAGCCTGGAAGCCTCGAGGTCTGTGCCTGTTAGGTTGCCTCATCTGGGAAGAGAGCATACCCGTCTTTGGTCATCGGACCAGCTCAAGTGAGGTTGTTCTCAGGGTAAGTGCCTGTCTTAGGTTGCCCCTCCCGGGAAGGGCCTTACCCGTCATTGACTACCGCACCAGTTCGCAGAACTCATCAGACACTTTCACTTTGTATTTTGCTCAAGGCCATTTAGACCCAGGGAGTCTTTTGCCCATTATGGTTTGTGAGGTCTTTGACCACATGGGACAGCATAACTACTGAATTAAACCTTTGATGGATAAGGCTAGTCACTCAGTTTAAAATACAGGGACCAAGGGTAAGGAGCAAAAGCAAGATCACTAATGCCCCAGCAACAGAGGATAGCAGGGTGGTCTGCCAAGATTGGTTAAACCAGCCTCCCCCAGAATGTCCTGTCCTAACAGGTTGGCTGAGAGACCCTTAGCGATTAGGGGGTGGACCCGGCCTTGGTCATTCTCCTCATTTTCCCAATTGAGGATGGTCTCGGGCTCCCATGATGGTGTGTCCCCCCCCCTACTCCATGAATGACAGGCTCCTGTCTAATAGGCCAGGAGGAGGGAATCTCTTCTGCCTTTAAGATCATCCTGTCTGCTCCTGTATCTACCAGGCAGTTAAACCATTTTCCTCCTATCTTAATATTCATTTTGGGCCTGATCCAGGGGACTATAGGAATGGTCCAGTGAGCCTGACTCTGTCGGGGTCCCTCTTGGTTTAACGGGGCTGAGGGCAGCCCCACATGAAGTTTAAAGCCTTTCCATCTTTATAGTATTTGGATCGACACTCTGTCTTCCAGTAGAACCCTTTCTTGCACCTCGGGCATGGTGTGGAGGGGGGCCTGGAGCTTGGTGGCTGAGCCTTGCCTTTAGGGCATTCTCTCTTAAAGTGGCCCTCTTCTCTACATTGGAAGCACCTTCCCCTATTCATATGGGGCAGGGC
The DNA here is from genome assembly GCF_950295315.1 of Erinaceus europaeus. Taxonomy (NCBI): domain Eukaryota; kingdom Metazoa; phylum Chordata; class Mammalia; order Eulipotyphla; family Erinaceidae; genus Erinaceus; species Erinaceus europaeus. The sequence continues at coordinate 30,285,078 of NC_080172.1, read as the reverse complement.
TTGAGAGGCAGCTGTAAAAGCTCGGGTGAGAGCAGCCGTAAGGGCCTCTGTCTGTCCTCTCAGGGAAGCAGCAAGAAATTCTGACTGCTGCCTGTGGCTCCCTATATCCCTGGTGGCCACTATCCACCTCTCCATAGACCTATCTTTAAGCCCCGAACAGGCCATTTTATGATTGGCATTCATTCCTTCCCATACCAACATTTTGACAAACTGGTCTCGGAGAGCCCCATTTGAATTTCCTCTGCAGACTTTTCTCTACCCTATCAATAAAAGTAGCTAAGTCTTCTCCACTTTTCTGATTGATTCCTGAGATGGGAAGGTCCGTGGGACCTTCAGCCAATTGTTTCCAGGCTGATAAGGCTAGGTGACGAATCTGATCATGGTAGGGGTCAGGAAGGGTGGCCTGTTGGGTTCCTGTGCTCCATTGGTTGGCAGTTCAGAGAGTTGGCCAGATGTTAAAGGAATTGCTGGTTAGGCTGCTTGGTTTCTCTCAGCCTGCATGTGGCACTTCTCTTAAAAGAGGGCACACCATTTAATGAATTGTGGCCCTGACAGGACCGCCTTGCAGATGGTAAGGGAGTCGAGTAGTACAGGGCTGATGGGCCAGACCCTGAAAGATTGTTTCTGCCCAAGGAGAGTTAGGAACGTCTTCTAAAACAGCCTCTTCCAAATCTTTAAGAGTTTTCAGCTCCCATGGATACCACACTGCGGGTCGATCTGGATTTGGGTTAAGGTTGACAGGATAAGCCTGATATGATGGGTGGGGGGGGGGGGAGATGGTAGAGGTGGGGTCAATTGGATCAGGGCCGGTAGGTCTGGACGAGGAGGGTTCTTTCCTCCAAAAATATCTTGGGCTATCTGATCCTCGATATCAACCAGATCAGGATCGTCCCAGAGCAAGCCGGGGGACGAGTCCCTAGGGGAGGATCTGCACATGAGTCCGAACTATAAGAGTCAGGGTCAGGGGAAGGTCCCGTTGCTGCTACTTTTTCCAAGGGTGGAAAGCAAGCCTTAAGGGCAGACAATGTGGCAGGGACTCCCAAGGGAGGCTCTTCTCCATACTCGATTTCTCTCCTTTTAATGAGAGCTTCAACATGGTCCCAATTGTCCTGAGAAAAGAGATTGGCACCCTTGATCCACAGGGCAGCCTTCAAAATGATCTCCCATAATTGAAGGGCATGGCGATCAGAAAGCTCAATGCCACGGCTCTTGATCATGTACCTGAGAGCCTTGAGGGAAGAATCTTGTCCTTTAGATGATATCGTACCCATGGTGGGATCAGACGAAAAAGAAGAGGAAGTATACGAGAAGGGATATCAAGACAAGGCAACTGACTAAAACAAAAGGGAAGAAAAGGGGAGATCTGAGGGGGGAAGGTATCTGTTCTAACCTATCATCAGGTAGGAGGCCAAAGGGGGTCCACAATCTCCCTAGGGGGGTATGGGAATTGGGCATAGGGAGTGAAAAAGAACTGGCACCCGAGGGGTGGAAGACAATCAAGTGTGCTTTCCTGGCTGGGCCCCTCGCGGGACCTTAAGTAGTCTTAGCTTAGGAGTGGCCATATAAACCCCTACCTCAGTCTCGACAGTGTCGAGAATCTCCACTGAGCTGAGACGACTCCACGGACACGCAGGTTGAGAGCCCAATCACACCCCATAGTCTAATGACTGTGAGGCACACAACATGCACACGGGCATTCGTATAGAGGCATTCATTCAGTCAAAAAGGGGCAATTGCCTGTCCGGCCGCCACTACTGGAATGTCACAAGTCAGGCCTTCAGGGTTCACTGGAGAGTAGCTCCAGCCAGAACCCATCAGTTTCACTGACAAGGTCAATTCTTTCATGGATTGCCAAAGTGGAGAAAGTGCAAGAAAGAGGGAAGTGAATGAAGAGCTATCAGGAGCAACCAGCGCCCCGATCTGCGACCTCCTGTCACCTGGCCAATTTACTTACTCCTGGTGAATCCTGTCTCTTGCTCCACATTGGGTACCAGCTGTCGGGACCCTCGGATCTCGGTCCCTGACCCCCGGGGTAAGAAGGTCGCTGCCGCTGGCCGCCCAGCCCAAAAGGACACTCAGATACAACGAGGAAGTCTGTCAAGCAGTTCTTCATTTATTATGTGCTGGGCATTGATATTTAAAGGAATTTTTGGTGGGCGGAATTTTGGCAGGCAGGGTTATCTTATTTTGTAAAGGGGAAGCAGGTGTGGTTTTGCTGAAGCGGTTTCCGAGAAGTACAACCATTGAGGTTATTCTCGGAAGATTAATGGTGCGAAGTGTTCTCATACTAGAGTGAGGAGGAAGTGACTTATGGGCCTAGGGTGTGTTCCCACATAAGATCATATTAATTGTAAAAATGTAATTTCTTCTTTGTAACAAAATTGATGTGAAACAATTGAAAACTGTGACCAGATTAATGATGACACAATTATAGTTGACTTCAGTTTTTTGTGCACTAAGGACTTTCTGTTTTAAACCTTTTTTTTATTTTAGAATATATTAGTCTGTCTACTACTACAATATAAATTTTCACTTTTTTCTTTAATTGATCTTCTCTCAAAAAAAAAAAAGAGGGACTCGGGTGGTGGAGCACATGGCACAGAGCGCAAGGATGGGCTTAAGTTTCCCGGTTCTAGCCCTCAGCACCCCACCTGCAGGGGAGTCATTTCACAGGTAGTAAAGCAGGTCTTCAGGTGTCTGCTTTTCTCTACCCCTCTCTGTCTTGCCCTCCTCTCTCCATTTCTCTCTGTCCTATCCAACAACAACAACATCAATAACCAAAGCATTATAAAACATTATAACATTATAAAATATAAGTAATCATAGAGGGATCTTCTTTCATAGGGTGAATGTGGAACAGTGTTTATATCTAAAAAAATAAATAAGGGGGATTCCAGAAGATGGCGGAATGAGAAGCTGCTAGTGGCTTGAGCTCTGACCACATCTACTGGAAATGGTAGGGTTTTTTTTTTGCCTTTAGTAGGCCAGTCAATAAGGGGTCCTAGTGGTGACACCAAGGGAGTGACTATAACTCAATTTGGGTTAGAAAATAGAGTAAAAAGAAAGGGAAATTTTTTTCTTTTAAATTATTATTCCTGAAGCACACCCCTTCCCTCTCCCCCCACCACATAACCAGAAATCTGCTCCTAGCAGGCTCCCCTGCTGAGCTTCTTTCTTTACCAAGATTCCTGTCCCAACAGGGGGTGTCATTCATTCTAATTCTATTCCCTTCTGAAACCTTTGGCCTTTTTTCTTTCTAAATAGCCAACCAGATGCCTCTGCTCAGGGGGCCTGAGGCAATCTGGAGCCATCCAAGCTGAAGACAGGACAGGTTTTTTACTCTGTTCTATTTTATTATCAATACAAAATAAATGTGTACCCCTTTCCCCCCTCTCCTTCAGGTTGACCAGAATTAACTCTTAGTGTATTTTCCATTGCTAGGGTACTGAGTGTCTTATTCACTGCTAAAATAACTTGTTTCACTTTTCCTACTGCCCCTACCCATTTTCTCCCCCCCCCTCTGCATAGCTAATTAAATAATAAAAAATAAATAAATAAAAACTCTTTCCTTTCACTGCTCTTTTATTACTGTTCTTTTTCTTATCTTTTTCTTTTTTCTCTCTTTCCTTTTTTCTTCTTTTTCTCATTCTTAGCATCCTTTCTTCCTTCCTCCTTCAGCTTTCTGAATTCACTGATACACGTTTGGGAATTATTTAGGGGAAGAAATCTGACTCAGAGTGGACTCTCTCTGCATGTATCTCTGCTCTACTTCCCTTTTTCCTTTAGCTACCCCTAGAATACACAGTGGATAGTAGATTTGCATAACTATCTATTCCTGCTATTCTTGTCTAGTCCTGAGTTTTTTTTTTTTTTTTTCTTAACAATCAGCTGCCTCTGCTCAGGAGGCTTGAGGCAATCTGGGACAGGTTTTTCAACCTGCTATATTTTATTATTAATATTATATAAATGTGTGTCTCTTTTCCCCCCTACATTAGGTTGACCAGAATTAACTCTTAGGGTATCTTTCATTGCTAGGGAACTGGGCATCTTATACATTGAGAGAGGAACTTGTCTCACTAATCCTACCTCCTCTATAGACTCTCCCCTTCTCCCTCCTCCTAGCTAATTAAAAAAATAAAATAAAATAAAAAATTACTTAATCAATTAAAAAACTTTCCTTTCACCGCTCTTTTATTACAGCTCCTTTTCTTATATTTTTTCTTTTCTCTCTCTTGTTTCTCTTTTTTTTTAACTTGTCTTCCATTTCTTCCTTCTTCTCTGTCTTTATGAATTCACTGATATTCATTTGTGAATTATTTTGGGGAAGAAATCTGACTCAGAGTGGACTCTCTATGTGTGTATCTCCACTCTACTTCCCTTTCTCCTCTTGCTACCCCTAGAATATACAGTGGATAGTAGATTTGCATAATTGTCTATTCTTGCTATCACTTCTTTCCTTTCTCTTTCTTCTTCACTTGGGATTGGCTGCTCTTTTTCACAGATTGGAGACATTGTTTGGCTAACTGGTAGTGATTAAACTGCTTCAATACTTGCATCATTTGCTATTGTAATTCCTGAGGTTGGTGATTGAATTTGTCATAAAGGTATTTAGTACAGTGTTGCTTGTACTCAAAACACAACAACTGAGGAACAACAGAACATAAAAATAAGAAAGACATAAATCAAAAAAATGGGTAGATTAAGAGCAAATAAAACTGCTACTCCAATGAATGAAGACAAGAGCCCAGAAGAAACTTCAAATCAGCCAGAAGTAACCATAGATAAGAAAAGTATGCAAGCAAAAATAAACTTATTAATCACAGAAATGAAAACAATATTGGAGGAAAGAATGGCAGTACTAGGGAAATAACAGTTGAGACCCCCAAGGAAAATATTTATTATCTTGAGGCAATTAGAGAAATGAAAGCTGAAATAGCTGAACTGAGGAAAGAAGCTGAGGGAAGGGAAAGCAGACTAACAGAAGCAGAAAACAGAATTAGTCAGACAGAGGATGAGTTAGAGAAAACTAAGAAAGAGGTGAAAGAGCTCAAAAAGAGATTGAGAGACACTGAAAACAACAATAGAGACATATGGGTTGAACAAAACTCTACAAAAATGAGAATAGATGGGAAATTCCTCAAGATAGTGGAGTCTATATATAGCAAACCTACAGCCAACATCATACTCAATGGACAGAAGCAGAAAGCATTCCCCCTCAGATCAAGGACTAGACAGTTGTTCACTGTCACCATTCCTCTTCAACATAGTATTGGAAGTTCTTGCCATAGCAATCAGGCAAGAGAAAGAAATCAAAGGAATTCAGATTGTAAGGGAAGAAGTCAAGCTCTCACTATTTGCAGATGATCTGATAGTATACATAGAAAAACCTAAAGAATCCAGCAGAAAACTTCTGGAAGTCTTTAGGCAATATAGCAAGATGTCAGACTACAAAATCAGTGTACAAAAATCAGTGGCATTTCTTTATGCAAACACTAAATCTGAGGAAGAAAACATCTAGAAATCACTCCCATTTACTGTTTCAGCAAAATCAATAAAATACCTAGGAATAAATTTGACCAAAGAAGTGAAAGACTTGTATACTGAAAACTATGAGTCGCTATTCAAGGAAATAGAAACTGATACCAAGAAATGGAAAGATATCCCATGCTCATGGACTGGAAGAATAAATATCATCAAAATGAATATTCTCCCCAGAGGAATATACAAATTTAATGCAATACACATCAAAGTTTCACCAAGCTTCTTGAAGAGAATAGAACAAACACTACAATCATTTATGTGGAACATGAAAACACCTAGAATTGCCAAAACCATCTTGAGGAAAAGAAACAGAAATGGAGGCAACACACTCCCAGATCTCAAATTATATTATAAAGCCATCATCATCAAACAGCATGGCACTGGAACAAAAATAGGCACACAGACTAGTGGAACAGAATTGAAAGCCTAGATCTAAACCCCCATCCTATGGACATCTAATCTTTGATAAGGGGACCCAAAGCATTAAATAGAAGAAGGAGGCTCTCTTCGATATTTGGTGCTGGGAAAACTGGGTTGTAACATGCAGAAGAATGAAACTGAACCACTTTATCTCACCAGAAACAAAAATCAACTCCAAATGGATTAAAGACCTGGATGTTAGACAAGAAACAATCAAATACTTAGAGGAAAACATTGGTAAAACACTTTCCCACCTATGCCTCAAGGACATCTTTGATGAAATATACCCAATTGCAAGAAAGACTAAAGTAGAAACAAACCAATGGGACTACATCAAATTGAAAAGCTTCTGACCATCCAAAGAAACTATTAAACAAACAAAGAGACCCCTCACAGAATGGGAGAAGATCTTCACATGCCATACATCAGAGAATAGACTAATCACCAAAATATATAAAGAGCTCAGCAAACTTAGCACCAAAAAAGCAAATGACCCCATCCAAAAATGATCAGAGGATATGAACAAAACATTCACCTCAGAGGAGATCCAAAAGGCTAACAAACATATGAAAAACTGCTCTAGGTCACTGATTGTCAGAGAAAAGCAAATTAAGACAACACTAAGATACCACCTCACTCCTGTAAGAATGGCATACATCAAAAAGGACAGCAGCAACAAATGCTGGAGAGGCTGTAGGGACAGAGGAACCCTTTTGCATTGCTGGTGGGAATGTAAATTGGTACAGCCTCTGTGGAGAACAGTCTGGAAAACTCTCACAAGGCTAGATATGGACTTCCATATGATCCAGTAATTCTTCTCCTGGGGTTATACCCCAAGGATTCCATAACACCCAACCAAAAAGATGTGTATATTCCTATGTTCATAGCAGCACAATTCCTAATAGCCAAAGCCTGGAAGCAACCCAGGTGCCCAACACCAGATGAGTGACTGAGAAAGCTGTGGTATATATACACAATGGAATACTATGCAGCTATCAAGAACAATGAATCCACCTTCTCTGACCCATCCTGGTCAGAGCTAGAAGGAATTATGTTAAGTGAGCTAAGTCATAAAGATAAAGATGAGTATGGGATGATCCCACTCATCAATGAAAGTTGAGAAAGAAGATCTGAAAGGGAAACTAAAAGCAGGATCTGACTAAATTGAAAGTAGGGCACCAAATTAAAAACCCTGTGGTGAGGGGTAGACATGTGGCTTCCTGGGCCAGTGGGTTTTGGGGGTGGGTGGGATGGGACACAGTCTTTTGGAGGTGGGAATGGTGTTTATGTACACTCCTAGTAAAGTGTAGTCATATAAATCACTAGTTAATTAATATGAGAGGGGGAAATTAATTGTATGTCTTGAAGTTATTAAAACACAGACTGAGTCTTTTTAATATATAGGCTGTGTATTTGATATGCAGACTCTCTCAAAAGCCTAGACCAAGTAGATCACAAGCAACCAATGGCTCAGCTACGTACAAGATACTGTGTACTATACAGCAAACCCTAACAAAAAGACTTTTCAAAGTTAACCCAATTACCAAATAATGTGATGATAACATTAACTATCCATTGCATTTTTGAACCCTAAGACAGTAGGAACCTCACAACTCCACTATAGAGCCTGTATTTCCCCCAGTCCTAGTACCTTAGGATAGTGCCCACTTTTCCACATGCCTCTCCCAATCCATGTCAAATAATATTGCATTTGCCGATCACAACCTAATCAACGCAACGATTGCCACCTCAACATGCTGCAGCTCAGACTGTGTCCAGAGACTTCATGTGTGGATTGACAACCCTTCAGCTTCATTACTCGGGTGAGACCTTTCCTTTCATAGTATACTCTAATTCCATCTCAGGTGGTTCACTTTCTAACAAAGTCCCAAAACCTAGGTATACACCAGGTTCTGTGAGAGAGAGCATGTGTTCACACGTATCCATAAACTAGTGCAAAATATATACCTGAAAGCAGAAGTACACTAGAGTTTGCAGTGAGTACCCCCCTAATACTTCCTCTCCACTATTCTAACCTTTGGGTCCATGATTGCTCAACAATTTTTTTGGCTTTGTATGTTAACTCTCTTTTCAGCCACCAGGTGTCAGATACCATCAGGATGCCGGCCAGGCTTCCCTGGACTAAAGACCCCACCAATATGTCCTGGAGCTCTGCTTCCCCAGAGACCCACCCTACTAGGGAAAGAGAGAGGCAGACTGGGAGTATGGACTGACCAGTCAATGTCCATTTTCAGCGGAGAAGCAATTACAGAAGCCAGACTTTCCACCTTCTGCAACCCACAAGGACTGTGGGTCCATGCTCCCAGAGGGATAGAGAATGGGAAAGCTATCAGGGGAGCGGATGGGATATGGAGATTGGGTGATGGGAATTGTGTGGATTGTACCCCTCCTACTCTATGGTTTTAATTTATCCTTTCTTAAGTTAAAAGTTAATTAAAATAAATAAATAAATGACATCAGGAAGGACAGTAACAACAAATGTTGGAGTGATTGTTGGAGTATGTTAATCCTTTTATACTGCTGGTAGTAGGAATGCAAATTAGCCGAACCTCTGCTGAAACCAATCTAGAGAATTCTAAGAATACTAGAAATAGCTCTATCCTCATGACCTGGCAATTTCTCCCCTAGGGATATATTCAAAGGAAGTAAATAGGGGCCAGATCAGTAATACACCTGGTTGAATATGCATGTTACCCTACCTAAGGTCTTGAATTTGAATCCCCACTTCTTACCTGCAGGAGGAGACAGTTTATGCATGTTGACACATGTCTACAAGTATCTATCTTTCTCCTACTCAACTTCTCTGTCTTATGAAAAAAGATGAAAATATAAACAATGTAAGTTAATATCTAGCTGGAGACCAATGTACACCTATGTTCATAGTTGCACAATTTGTAATAGCCCAAACTTAGAAGCAACTCAGGTGTTCGAGAACAGATAAGTGGCTAAAATTGCGGTTTATATGCACAATGGAATACTTTACTACTCAGTTGTTAAGACTGACAAAGTCATCTCCTTCACCTTATCTTGGATAGAGCTTGAAGCAATCATATTAAGTGATATAAGCCAAGAAAAGAAAAATGAATACCTTATGATATCATTCATAGACCAAATTCAAGAAAGAACAGAAAGGGAAAACATAAAATAAAACTTGGATTTTTTTTTCTTTTTGCATTGCATGAAAGCAAATGACTCTAAGGATGTTGGCAGGGAGAAATTTGAGATTTGGCTGGAGGGGCTATTTGGGATCTTGGTTTATGATAATGGAGGGATACCTAAGTTGGGGGTGAGAATATTTTGCAGACACCTATCAAAGGGAGATGAGAGATGGTACCCATGTGTCAACTGAAACAATAAACAAAAAAAATATGAAATAAAATAAAACGGTAGGGCTAGCCCATGGCGAGGGAGTAGGAAAACTGAAGCAGAGACTTGCTCAGAAGAACCTCTATGGAAGGTCAATATAAGGCAAAAGGGAGGCACGCGGGCCTGCCTGACAGCGTTGTCTGGGCCGTCAACGCGGGTGGCGAGGTGCATGTGGACGTGCATGGCATCTACTTCTGCAAGGACCTGCTGGAAGGCCAGGTGGGCCGAGCCTCTGACTATGGCATGAAATTGCCAATCCTGCGGTCCAATCATGAGGACCAGATCCTGTATCAGACAGAGTGGTACAATGAGGAGACTTTTGGCTATGAAGTGCCCATCAAGGAGGAGGGGGACTATGTGCTGGTGTTGAAATTTGCTGAGGTCTACTTTGCATAGTACCAGCAGAAGGTATTTGATGTGCGACTGAATGGCCATGTTGTGGTAGGACAGCAGCCCTCCCTTGGCAACACACTGGTTCTTGTTACTTGCTTACATGTTTCTCCATGTTTGTGCCAGTTTCTTTTTTGAAAATGCCTGTATTATATAGGTTTCTGTTCTCCCCACACCCCTGATACTGTAGTCATTTTGTTAAAAAGAAAAGGGGGAATATGTTGGTATTCTTCATAGTGGTTTGGTCCCCTTCCCCCTCATCTCTAGTTGATTGTGGTTTAGTCCTGCTAGTTTGTTGGGCCACTTGTCCCCGCCCCAGGAAGGAACCCTGACAGAGTTCCAGAGTGACAGAGTTCGAGAGTTCTTGGCGCCGCCGCGGGGAAAGGAGGCAGGAGAGTTCTGTTTGGTGATTAGTTTGGGTTAGTTTATGAATTGTTGTTCCTGAATAAAGAAATACTGCTTCCCTGCCTAGCCGTGTGTCTCTGGTTGTCTCTGTTACCCGCCCGTGAAGCTAGCCTGGCCAGCTGGAGCCTCTGAAAATAAACAACAGCAAATATAAGTAAAGCAGAGAAAGCAATATGTGTTTCAGGTTTTAGCAATAGTGATTTTCAGGGCTACAGGTGTTCCATCAACAGTTATCAAGCACTTGCAGACAGTATGGAAGAAAATGAGAAACATACATGATATGACACACATAGCTTTTCTTTTAGGGCTTATCTGTCTAGTAGATGATTAAACAAAGCAAACACAAAATTCCACAGCTTTATATGACAAAATGACAATAGACTTAGAAGTATATGTAGAGTAGGTGTGGGAGGCGGTGACAGAATATAGTTTGGGATCTTAAGGGTGATTTTTGTGACCATTTTTTTTCTTAGAGAATTATATATTTATTTGTGATGAACAGAGGGAAGAGAGAGAAAGAGAGAGAGAGATGGATGATCCTGGAACATGTGACACCAAAGAATGAATTTGGGGCCACGTGTGCAAAGTCCAGTGTTCTAGGCACTATGGCATTGCCTAGATTACTGTGACTGAACTTTGAAGAATAAATAAATAGTAATCAGTCAGATGAAGTGTGAGTGGAAGCTTCAAGTAGGTAGAGTAACTTGCAAATCAGCACTGCATTTCCAAAATTACAGGAAACTCAGCATTTACTAAGCATTACTTTTCTGGGCAAATAAAAGTAGGAAATTAAGATATTAAAAAGCCAAATCATAGAGGGACTTACATATTATATTTCTGGGTTTTGACTCCTAACATTCAAAATCTTGAGGGGGGGGCAAGGGAGAGAGAGAAGGCAAAGCTACATTTTAGATTTCATCATAAATAAAGTGGAGGGAGAACTGAGTCAAGTAATCTGGAGTCCCACAGACCAGGCAGGAAACTATAGTAATAAAACTGGTGGGAACAGCAGGAGATCTGAAGTAGGGAAATAGTGCAAGACTGGAGAGGAAGGAGTATTATGTGGGGGGAGATGTAGGAGGTAAATACATTTATCAATTATTAACCAAATTGGTTTGTGGTTTTATAATGAGCTTGAAGGGAAGGAAATAAGTAACTGTATTTGAGTAGGACTGAAAAAGGCAGGGCTAAATATAATTACCCCTCAGGAAGTGTGTGGATTCATTTTAATGCCATGCAGAATGTTACTTGGGGTGGGCTGTTATACTGCACTAAAAATAACTAAAATTTTCAGTAGTTTAACAGCCAGCATATATCTTGCTCATGGTACATGTTCTGTGTGAGTTGTAGGAGTATTTGCTTCGCATAGTTAAACAAGGACTCAAGTTGCCACAGAGGAGAAAGCACCATTTTGTACCTGCTACAACACATACATTTCCAACAATAGAAAAGTAATGACTGGGCATTTCTGAATATGAATGTTTTTATATTTAAGTTCCACATTTTTATATTTAAGTTTATTTTTAAAATTATTATTATTATTGCACAGAGACAGAGAAATTGAGAGGGAAGAGGGATCTATCTACAGAGAAAGAGAGATACCTGTAGCACTGCTTCACCATTTGTGAAGCTTTGACCCTGCAGATAGGGACTAAAGCCTTGAACCAGGGTCTTCAGGCACTATAATATGTGCATTTAACTGGGCTTACCACTGCCTGGCCCCCTACTTACATTTCTTCTTTGAACAAGTCATATGTTCTTAAACAAATTGCAGTTTACACAGAACTCAACCATCTATAGAGTTCCCTCGTTACTGCTTATAGTGTTTCTATGTGGTTCCATAGAGCAAATACATTTGCATGCCAAGTAAGGCATGCACATTATCCAAGCAGTCATCTCATGGTCTTGACAAAAGAGACTTTCATTAATGAACAAATATATTGTGAAACATATGGATTAAAAGGTATTCTTTCCCAGCTTTGGTGCTTTTATGCAATGAGAGTAAGGAGGCCATCTTAACATACAGTTTAAACTCATCTTTTTGGACCTACTATTTGAGTAAAAATTGTAATTATTTATACATTTATTTTATATTATTGTAAACATTATTATATTTTGGAAAAGAGTCAAAAATTGAATGGCTCTAAAAGAGAAAGGAAATTAACAATGGTAATAGGCCACTTTGTTTCCAAAAAACGTGTCTGTTCCCTCTGCCATTAACAGATGGGTAGCAATGAACTCAGAAACAGTCTATGAGAATATGAAATCAGAGCATTACAAAACAGTGCTTTTAGCATGTCTTTGGATTTCAGAGCAAAAGATTCAAGTCATCCTTTTGCAGGTAAAGAAACACGAGAAGGCCAAATACTTTTATAATCTTCCTTTGAACATGAACTGGACAATAAAAAGTACAAATAATGAGAGGTTACATTCACTTAAGAAGTTGGAAGAGCATCTAAGAAACTTCCACTTTTATATTAAAGGAAAAAGGGTTGGCTGATCCCTAGGCAAGAATACTCTTAAGGCACCTGTCGAAATGAATATTTTAGTCCTGCCTACTCCTCCAGTATCTGTGTCCTCCATTCCTCTTGGCGTAGATTTGAATTGTATACTGAAACTGTGAAATAGAGAGACAGATTTAATAATCATTTCACTTAGTAAGTACAGCTGGGTCAGGTAATTAAACAGGTTTTCTCTTGCCAGGAGGCCTACAGTGATGTACTTCAGAGTCTTGGTCACACCACTGGGCTGGGATGGAAAGCTAATATTAAACACGCCTTCTCTAGGCAGGCCCATGTCAGCATTGCTGTTCTTAGCAAAGCAAAAGTTATTAAAAGGGCCAGAGGCTTGTAAAATCTTTAGTCATAGGAATTTTGTATTTAAAGACTGGCTGAAAATGAAAAGGGACTAGAATAATTGAAACAACGTTATCATAACTATTGGGTGGTTGACACATCTAATGATATATACCACTGAGAATTTTTTTTTCATGATGTGAACACTGACCATTGTACTTTGTGTGTGCATTTGTGTGAGGATTTGAACGTGCTTCATTTCACTACTGCTGGATGATTTCTCACTTTATTTGAAATTTTGAGATAGAGAGAAACTGATAGGGAGTGATGAAAGAAAGTAAGAGAAGATGAGATACCTTACAACCCACTCCACCATTTGCGGAACTTACCCTGTTGCCATCCATAACGCTGTCCATCTGGGGCAGGGTTTGAAGGTATAGTCTTGCTCATGCTAAAGGATGGTTTCTAAAAAATGTGAGGCTTCACTGTCACAGTTGCCAGCAGCGAATGCCACTGTTTTTGTTTGTTTGTTTTTGGTAGGGGGGGAGGGAGGGCATATTCACTGCCACTGGTCCTGCTTTAACTACATGTCCTGTGGATTGGTGACACAGCTTACTTGGAAAGTGCACTGCTTCGCCATGTGCATAACCTAGGTTTGAGCCAGGCTTTACTTTATTGTAGATCTTCAGTGCTGTGGTCTCTTTTACTCTGCGTCTCTATCTTGATCAAAAAAAGACAGACAAACAAAGAAACAATCAAAAAATAATTACAGTTAAAAAGTAGAGTGCCTTCTATTTGAGTGAGCTAGCTTCTGATCCCTAATGAACTAAAATTACTCATGTGGGTTTTGACTTTTCTTTTTTTTTTAATGGGGGTAGGAAGGCTGTGCATTCAGTGACTTAAAATAGTGTCATGTTTCTTGATGTTAAAACAAATATGCTTCTTTTTAATTTTTTAAAAATTAAATGTTCAAAATTTTTAGAAAAATCTCAATACATACTCAAACGGCATGCCTTATTCTAGATGTGAAACATTTGGGATGTGTAACATGAGGCATCCACAATTTAAAGTAGGATGAGAACAATGCAGAAATAATTAAAGAATTGGAACTGTTGCCTGAGTATTTAAAAATAAAATAGAGACAACAACACTTCAAATCTATGATATAAATTTCACATGAAGCTGAGTTTAGAGATAATTACACATTATTAAGCATTAAAATTATAATTCATTTTTCAACTTTGTTAGATTACAATATATATAAGCAAACATTTTATGAAGTATACTAAATCTTTGTTAAGCACACATAGTACTAAATGCAAGGACCCTTGCAAGACTCTGGGTTCAAGCCTCTGGTTCCCCACCTGTGGGGGCGACATTGTACAAGCATTAAAGCAGGTCTGCAAGTGTCTTATTTTTCTCTCTCCCTCTCTATCTTCTCCTCTTCTTTTATTTTCTGTCTGTCCTATCCAATAAAATTGAAAAACTGTATGCTGGGAGCAGTGGATTTGCACAGGAGGCAAAATATATATATTTTATATATTTTATATATATATATGTATATATAATATATATATACATATATATATATTAATAGTCTAGTACTTAGATATTTTTAAAATAAAAGTAGGCTCACAGAAAACACATCAGAAGTGAAATTACTGACTCAAAAGTATACATTTATGATTTTTGTAGATATGGTAGAACCATTCAGCATAAAATCTGTGAATATATAACTGTCGATGTATAAGAGATTGAGTTTTACCAACCCTGTGTAATGATGTTGTGTCCTATCTATCCAAATAGGTATATTTAAAAGTGGCATTTTGATGTTTTAATTTCTTTCATTCTCACTGTTTTTTTTTTGCTTTGTTTTTCATATGTTAAATAATATATGAGTTTCTGTAAACATTATGATCATATCTTTTCACAAAAATAAGTTGTACTAGTCTTCTCTATTAATTATCCTTAACTTTCAAGGTTATATTAGAGACTTTATGTGCTGATTCAAGAAAATATTGTCACTTCATTTTTCATTTACCTTTGGTTTTATTTGTGATCTTCTTGAGACTTAACAGAAGTTTTAAATGTAATTTAATAGTTTAACTTAGACCTTTTCTTTAAGGATGTCTGGATTTTGAGTTACAGTTAGAAAGACTCTCTGCCACTCCAGGAATTCTTTGAATTTCTTCTGTTCTATTTATGGGTTATTTAAATACTTATCTATTTAGACTTTAACTTGAGGCCTAGTGTGAGATGTGAATGTAGCTTATTTTCTCTAGTTACCACAAAGCTTTTTTTAAAGGTTGTTTTTCCACCACTGATTTGATATGTTAACTTTCATCTTTCCAATTTGTATATATTTTGTATAAACTTTGGGTTTTTTTTCTGGGTTACTGAGTTTATAAGTTTATACATATCCATTTTAATTTTAAACGTATGACTGATATTTATAATATTTTTACACTTATCTATTTTTTGAAAGAGAGAGAATATGTGTGTGAGTGAGAGAATGAGAGAGATCAGAAAGAATGTTGCTTCATCACTTGGTTCTACAGAGTAAATTTGGGACTTTACCTGTGCCAGGAGTATGTTTTACTGTCACCTTTAATATTTATTGTAAGTGAACACACAAAATTCCTTTTATGATTGTGTTCTTTTCAGAGTTTTTACAGAAATTCTTTTCTGATTCTTACTATTTAACTTTATTGTTAGTGATGATTTTAATTATGATTTTCATGTCTAGTTAGCTATCATTTGTTGTACTGCATTGTTGGAAAAACATGAATGTCTGTGTAGAAGAACATGCAGAGGTCACATAGTGTGTTAAGCTGAATTTGGGTCCCAGATCACATCAGATCTATGGGGTTTACAGTCAACATATTTATACACCTTTCCCATATTAGGGAGCTACTCTCTTCCCTGATCCAGCTTTCTGGTCTTTTCCCAGCCATGACATCATCTCCCCAGACAATAACTTGGATCCATTTACATATCAGATTTCAGGCTCAGGAGAATAAAAACAGAGAGAGAGAGAGAGAGAGGAAGAGAGAGACAGAGAAACACAAAAACTAGTATAGCCACAGGTCCTTTGGAATATAACTAAAATATGCCTGCTAGCTATCTACAAAATGGAGCTCCCCCACCCCCAACTCTTCATCTGCACTATTCCATCCTTTAGGTTCATGGTTAGTCAACAATTTGTTTGGCTTTATATGTCAACTCTCTTTTCAGCCACCAGGTTCCAGATGCTAACAGACTTCCCTGGACAGACAACCCCATCAATGTGACTTGGATCTCCGCTTCCCTAGAGCCCTTCCCCACTAGGGAGAGAGGCAGGCTGGGAGTATGGATCGACTTGTCAATGCCGCTGTTCAATGGGAAAGCAATTTCAGAAGCCAGACCTTCCACCTTCTACATCCCACAATGACATTGGGTCCATACTCCTAGAGAGTTAAAGAATAGGAAAGCTATCAGGGGAAGGGATAGGATACGGAGTTCTGGTGTTGGGAAATGTGTGGATTTGTACCCCTCTTATCCTATGGTTTTGTCAGTATTTCCTTTTTATAAATAAAATACTAAATAAATAAATAGAAAAAAGAAAAATATGTCATGATTCATTCTTGCATAGAAAAACACTATTAATTTTCTGATATATGAGTAATATAATATAATAATATAATTGTATGTCTTGAAGTTTTTTTTTTAAGATTTTATTTATTTATTTATTAATGAGAAAGATAAGAGGAGAAAGAAAGAACCAGACATCACTCTGGCACATGTGCTGCTGGGAATTGAACTCAGGACCTCATGCTTGAGAGTCCAAAGCTTTATCACTGAGCCACCTCCCAGACCACATCTTGAAGTTTTTAAAACACAGACTGAGTCTTTTTAATATATAGGCTGTGTATTTGATATGCAGACTCTCTCAAAAGCCTAGACCAAGTAGATCAGAAGCAACAAATGGCTCAGCTACATACAAGATACTGGGTACTATACAACAAACCCTAACAAAAAGACTTTTCAAAGTTAACCCAATTATCAGATAATGTGATGATAACAATAACTATCCATTGTCTTTTTCTACCCTAACACAGCAGGAACTTCACATCTCCACTATAGAGCCTATATTTCCCCCAGTCCTGGAACCTTAGTTTAGGGCCCACTTTCCCTCATGCCGCTCCCAATCCATATCAAATAATATTGCATCTGCTGATCGTAACCTAATCAATGCAACGATTGCCACCTCAACATGCTTCATCTCAGACTGTGTCCAGAGACTTCAGGTGTGGAATGACAGCCCTTCAGCTTCATTACTCAGATGAGACTTTTCCTTTCATATTATTCTCTGGTTCCATCCCAGGTGGTTCACTTTCTAACAAAGTCCCAAAACCTAGATATACACCAGGTTCTGTGAGAGAGAGAGCATGTGTTCACAGGTATCCATAAACTAGTGCAAAATATATACCTGAAAACAGAAGTACACTAGAGTTTGCAGTGAGTACCCCCCTAACACTTCCTCTCCACTATTCCAATATTTGGGTCCATGATTGCTCAACAATTTTTTTGGCTTTGTATGTTAACTCTCTTGTCAGCCACCAGGTGCCAGATGCCATCAGGATGCCAGCCAGGATTCCCTGGACTGAAGACCCCACCAATATGTCCTGGAGCTCTGCTTCCCCAGAGAACCACCCTACTAGGGAAAGAAAGAGGCAGACTGGGAGTATGGACCGACCAGTCAACGTCCGTCTTCAGTGGGGAAGCAATTACAGAAGCCAGACGTTCCACCTTCTGCAACCCACAAGGACCCTGGGTCCATGTTCCCAGAGGGATAGGGAATGGGAAAGCTATCAGGGGAGGGGGTGGGATATGGAGATTGGGTGGTGGGAATTGTTTGGAGTTGCACCCCTCCTACCCTATGGTTTTGTTAATTTATCCTTTTTTAAATAAAAAAATAAATTAAAAAAATAAATAAATAGAAAAAAGAAAAATATGTCATGATTCATTTTTGCATAGAAAAACACTTTATTAATTTTCTGATATATGATTAGTATAATATAATATAACATAACATAACATAACATAATATAATATAATATATATAATATAATGTGGCTACATAATCTTATTAGAGTAAGGAAAAATTAAAATGTATTTGCTATTGAGCATTTTATTTACTGATACAGTTTTAATTTTTACATTATTCATATCTTGATATCATTTTTAAAATTCTGTTGTATTATTTTCCTATTTCTCTGAGGTTAAACAAGTAAATAATGATATTCCGCAAATTGTGATAACTTTGCATACTCCTTTTGAAATGACTTACCTCTGATTTTTCACAGTGCTAAATTCACTGATTTAGGAACTCGTAAAGCAGAATTGATTGTACATATACACAACCATGTGGTTTCTTTGGTCTTGTAAAGCTATTTTTTTCATGTATATGTACTGAATTTAGTCAGTTGTGGTACAATTATTTATAATAGGCTACATAAAAAATCTATATTTCATTTGGGATTTTTTCACCAATATTTATGAATGAGATTATATTCTCATTCATATTTTTAAAAATATTATATAACTGTTATGTTTCTTCCAACTTCAGTATCCCTTTGTTGAGGGACTATTAACTTACAAGAATGTTCTAACTCTTTTTCTTCTATTTTAATAGAAGTAAAGGATAGACAGAAATAGAGTTAAGGAGAGGCATCTGCAGCATGGCACCACCACTTCCGAAATTTGCTCCTTGCTCGTGAGAACTACAGGCTTGAACCCTGGTCTTTCCTCATGGTAATATGAGCCTTCTACTAGATAAACCACACTCAGCTCCCTGTATTGTTGTTATCATGAAAATGTATTTTCACATTTCACCAAGATAGGTATTAATAACCAATAGGGAGTTAAACCATAGCTACGATCTAACATAGGGCCTTATTTTTTTCTTAATGGCTTACTTTGTAGGTACAATAATCAGCACTTTATAAGCTTGATTTTTTTTTTTTAAATACCTGGGGGACATTTTCAGCTTTTAGTACCCTGATTATTAAATATTTGTTGGAATTCTATTGTAAAGTTCTTTGATCCCAGTGTTACATAGAAGTATAGATCTTTGACCATGTCTTCTCAGTTATTAAGTGGAAATTATCATTTTCTCATTTTCTGAACTTAAGCTTTTACAAATACAAATATTTTTCTCAAGAAGAATAGCCATGTAACTCAGATTTCAAATGATATTCACAGTATTGTTTTAACACTTAGTCATTCAATTTCCATTTCAGTAATGCTTTCTTCATTACATACTTCATGCAATATAATTTACTCCAGTTGATCTTGATTAACAAGCTATCTTAATGTTTTATTATTTTCTTTATTCCTCAAAGAAGCAGTTTTTAAGTTGTCTTATTATTTTTGCTTTTTTAAACATATTTTATGTCCCTAAATTAATTTTTTCTTACTCTGATTTAATTCATTTTCTATACTTCTTTTTTAATACTTATTTATTTATTTAGTAGAGTGATACAGAGAGAAATATAGATAGAGAGAAAGAGATCAGAGTACTGGTCAGCTCTGGCTGATGGTGGTGGTAGAGACTGAACATGAGATCTCAGAATCTCAGTCATGAAAGTCTTTTGTATTAACCAGTATGATGTCTACACAGTCCTATGTCCTATACTAGTTGTATGAAACAGTTGCTAAACTGATTATTTCTTTCTAACTATTTACCCAAGTGTCTTATCTTTGTAACATCACTGGCATTCATAAACTTATTTCAAGGACCGAAATATTAAGTATTTTCACTACCTTTGTCTTTTATTTAGATTAGTACTTAGTATTCAACTTGATTTAGTCTTTTTCTTGTCACAAGATGAGATTTATGTGTTCATAGTTATAAATACATTGACTTCTCTTGGTATTTTCCAATTTTATTATATTTTAACAAAGAATATTGTCACCATTACACAGAGTATTTTCTCTTATAATGGTTAATTTTATTTATTGGCTTGATGGAACAAAGTTTGTTCAAATGGGTGGTTAGATATTATTCTGGATGTTTTTGTGACAGAGTTTTGAGTGAAATGTTAATGTTTCTTAAAGTATATTGTCTTGCCTGTTATGGATATGACTCATCTAGTGTTACAAATGAAATCCAAAGACAATCTGCTGAAGAAATGTCTCTAGCTTTGGGGACACTCACTTTCCATTCTAGAATGAGCAGACATCTCTGCATTCTTCTGGCCTAACCATAATTCCTTTATTACATTTGTCTGACAAAAGTTTATAGGCTTTTTGAGAAGGATTTATTTATGTATTTTGAACAAGAATGAGAAGAAGGAAAAAAAAGAGAGGGAAGCCTCAGGCCTGGCTTATATGATGCTGAGAATTAAACAGATCTTGGGGCTTCAGGTACAGAAATTGATGTTGGAACAAGATGAACTACTTCCCTACCATGTATTTCATACTTTAAAAAAATTATTTACTTTTATTTATGTATTTATTTATTTTCTCTTTTGTTGTCCTTGTTTTTTATTGTTTTAATTATTGCTGTTGTTGTCATCATTGTTGGGTAGGGCAGAGAGAAATGGAGAGAAGAGGGGAAGACAAAGATAGACATCTGCAGACCTGTTTCACCACTTGTGAAGTGACTCCCCCGCAGGTGGGGAGCTGGGGGCTAGAACCAAGGAGGAGGCTAGAACCAGGTTCCATATGCCAGTCCTTGGCTTTGAGCCATGTGTGCTTAACCCACTGCGCTATCGCCCGACTCCTGTATTTCATACATTTAAAGGGAGTCTTATTTATAGGAAGCCACATTTTCTTTATCCGCATCTTACTGTATTGTACAATTTATACACTATAATGTATTACCCAACAACTCTTTATAGCTTTAAAAAGACATTTGTTTAAATTTAAAGTTGTGTATCTCAACTTCATGACACACCTATATTTATTGTAAATGACTTTTAATAAATTAACAAAAGTTGATGAATTTCAGTAAAATTTAATGTGTATATGTATATTTAACTGTTATTTTTATTTTTCTTATAATTTTATTAGTGAATTAATAATAGTTTCCAAAGTAGTAGGGGAATAATAATACACTACCCATACCACCAAAATATAATTATCTACATAAGCAATTTATAAGCATTTTGAGAAACTTTATACCTATTAAAAGTTCAATGTGGTAAATAATGTTTCTTAATCTTAGGTATAGTTCTTTGTACTACTATGCTTTTATTTTTATTCTCCTTTGTCAGTGGGTTAATTGTCTGCATAGTTCTTCCGTTTCTAGTTGACTCTTCTATGTGTGTGTGTGTGTGTGTGTCCAACAAAGTTATTACTGGGGGGGGGGGGGGTCGGTGCCTACATGAGGAATCCGCTGCTCCTGGTGGCCTTTATTTCCCCTTTTCTTTTTATTTTATATAACAGAATTAGAGGAGAGAGAAAGATAGACACTTACAGTCCTGTTTCACCACTTATAAAGCTTCCCCTTGGGGAGTCAGGCAGTAGCAGCTGGTTAAGCGCATATGGTACGAAGCACAAGGACTGCTGGAAGGATCCCAGTTCATCCCGGGGCTCCCCACCTGCAGGGGAGTCATTTCACAGGCGGTGAAGTAGGTCTGCAGGTGTCTTTCTCTCCCCCTCTGTCTTCCCCTCCTCTCTCCTTTTCTCTCTGTCCTAACAACGATGACATCAACAACAACAATAAGAAGAAGAAACAAGGGCAACAAAAGGGAAAAATAAATATATATATTCATTTATTTATTTTTCATATATATTCCCCTTGCAGATGTGGACTGGAGTCCTTGTGTATAGTGTCATGTATACACAGTCAAGTGTGCCACCACTCAACCCCTATCCCTTTTTTTTTAAGTTAGAGGGTAAGAAACAAGCACAATGGAAGAGAGAGAGAGAAGAGTCAAAGGATAGATATCATAACGTTGCTCTACCACTCATAAAGCTTCTACTGTGTAAGTGTCTCATGTGATGACAGAGGCCTGTTCATGGTAAGGTGTGTGTCCTAGACTGGGTGAGTCATCCACCAGGGTCCAACTATGCTCTTTCTTAAAGGATAGGATTTCTTCTATTATATTCTCTCAACAAATATATATCAGTGTGCTATTATACACATAGTTTTCTTCAAGAATTTAAATCATGTGTATTAGATGTATTAGGTACCTGTTTTCTAAATGAATTATTTCCTCTCTAATTCTTAAATTAAAGCATCAAGGTGTGGTTATTGAAGTTTGTTTATTTATTTATTTATTTATTTATTTATTTATTGTACAGCCTCTGAAACACTTACAGAGCTGTGCAATAACCATTTGTTTTTAACCACTCCCCTCATTCCCTCTGAATAAGTTTAATTTCCCTAAACTAGTTATCTATTTGCAGATGAAAGAAAGTTTAAAAGGATAATAGGCAGATTTTTAGATTTCATAACTTAAAGCTATCTCCCTGCTCCATTAGGGACAGAGTAGGCAGACTGCTTTGTACAAATATGACCTCCATTATGTGTTTCTGTTCCTCCACAACATTCTACGTCTTAATGTTTTAGTTCATGAAGTCTGGACTTCAAGTCATGTTCTATCTTGTCAGGAACATAGATTTTATCCTGTAGTTGTGCTGCTTACCTTTGTTAATTCTGAGAACTGCCCTACTGGATCTTGATTATTTTATTCCTGGCTATGAACATTGAAAACATGCTCATCATTATGTTTTTTTTTTTTTTTCCACCAGAGTTATTGTGAGGGTTTGTTCCTTCTAGGATGACTCCACCATTCCCTCTGGACTTTATTTCTTTGTCTTCCTCATAATGGCAGAAATAGAGAGGGAGAGAGGGAGAAAGAGAGAGACAATTGTTTCAAGCTTGTGAAGCTTCTCCACTGTAAGTGGGAAGCCAGGGACTTGAATATGAGTCTACATACACAGTGACAAGTGTGCACCACTGATCAGTCCCCCACTTCCAGCTCCTTTTGCCAGCCTCACATACATGGTTTGAAGCACTATAAGACAACTCACATTATCTGACTCCTTAATGTCTCTGAAAATGTTATAGATTAGCATTACTTTCCCCTGTTGCTTTGATGCGATTTTCAAGAATATAGTAGAATGATTCCAACTTAGGTATTATGATGATTAGTTTTATATATCAACTTGACTGTATTATGCTACATTATTGTTTGGTCAAAAGTAAATTGATAAATGATGCTGTGAAGATGTTTCTTCAGACGTGATTAACATTTAAATCAATATACTCTGTATAAAGTAAACTACAATTCCTGGATTTATAGGCTTTATTTAATCAGTTAAAGAACTTAAGAGAAAAGAACACTGAAAAAGAATACAATTTTCCTTCAGAATCTGTTCAGATTATATTCAGATTTAAGACTGTAACATAAACTTGTGCCAGAAATTCTAATTTAAAAAAAAATTTCTGCAAATTTTGAACCTGCCAGCTCTTGCAGTGTGTGAACTAACTTCTTAAAATAAATGGCACATAGATATGCATATATATATATATATATAATATTTAATTTTGGTTTTCTGGAGAATTCTATCTAACAAGGGTGGCCATAATTGTAAAGAAAATTCAATGACTAATTAGAAATATCAGGAACATTTTGTACAGAGACTCCAGTTAGTAATATTTTGTATTATGTATCATTTATATAAGTTCAAGCCTTTTCAATGATATATTTATTGTAGCATATATAATTTTACAGGAATTTTTAGGAAACAGTAGTTTAATATGTAGGGCACAGCTGTATTTTATTTCCGCTGTGTAGTACTTGAAGAAGATGATGTTAATAACAGAGGGGTTAAGGAGGTCAAGTTAAGTAGTTATCATTTGAGAAGTTTATGTCTGCTAGGTATCAACGACTGATTTCATTGCTCAGAGATAAAGATGAAATGCATGTCACTATGAGTAGAGATAAGAAAACTAAATCTCTTTTTACCAGCTGAACATGCTTACTATTTTGCAAGTCATTCTTCAGATACAGTGTGCATCTGGAACCAAATATGTACCAAATGCACAGTTTTAAAATGATGGCAGCAACTTGGCAAGTGGAGTCCAAAGCATGATTTTTCTAGTTTATTCCCATGGCAGAGTATGTACCAGAGTGAAACTTTGGTTCTTTCTCCCTAAAATTGTGCCCTTCATTAGTAAATGAACGTAATGAATCTTTAAAAACAATGACACTAAGTATCAAACTGCCATACTGATATCAGCTATTCTATTTTTTTTTAATTTTAATTTTTTTTTAATTTATTTTCCCTTTTGTTGCCCTTGTTGTTTAACATTGTTGTGGTTATTGATGTCATCATTGTTGTTGGCTAGGACAGAGAGAAATGGAGAGAGGAGGGGAAGACAGAGAGGGGGAGAGAAAGACAGACACCTGTAGACCTGCTTCACCGCCTGTGAAGCGACTCCCCTGCAGGTGGGGAGCCGGGGCTCGAACCAGGATCCTTCTGCGGGTCCTTGTCCTTTGCGCCACGTGCGCTTAACCCACTGCGCCACCGCCCGACTCCCATACTATTCTATTTTTTTAAAACTCATTTTGAAAATGTTTTTAGAGATTGTTGTTGTCTCAGAGGCACTGTATCAAATTGTCTGGATATCTATTTCAAAATACAGGTTGATGAAAGTAGAAATTATTCTCATAGCTAGAAAAATTATAACTATGTATAGTGATCAAAGTAATATTTATTTATTATTTATTTATTTATTTTAAAAAGGAGACATTAACAAAACCATAGGATAAGAGGGGCACAACTCCACATAATTCCCACCACCAGATCTCCATATCCCATTCCCTCCCTTGATAGCTTTCCTATTCTTTATCGCTCTGGAAGATGGACCAAAGGCCATTATGGGGTGCAGAAGGTGGAAGGTCTGGCTTCTGTGATTGCTTCCTCGCTGAACATGGGCGTTGACAAGTTGATCCATACTCCCAGCCTCTCTCTCTCTTTCCCTGGTGGGGCAGGGCTCTGGGAAAGTGGGTCTCCAGGAAACATCGGTGGGGTCATCTACATAGGGAAGTCCAATTGGCATCAAGGTAGCATCTGGAACCTGGTGGCTGAAAGAAGAATTAACATATAAAGCCAAACAAATTGTTGATTAATCATGAACCTAAAGGCAGGAATATTGCAGATGAAGATTTGGGGGTCTCTCTTTTGTAGATAGTAGTCCTATTTTAGTTATATTCCAAAGGGCCCATGAATATACTAGTGTTTTTGTTTGTTTGTTTGTTTGTTTTTCTGAGCCAGATATCTGATATACAGATAGACCCAGGTTATTGTCTGGGGAGATGATGTCATGGCTGGAAAAAGGGCTATAAAGCTGGATCAGGGAAGAGAGTACTCTCAAATATGGGAAAAGTGTATAAATATTGTTGACTGTAAAGCCCATCTATTTGATGTGATCTGGGTCCCATTCAGCTTAGGAGCCTATGTGACCTCTGCATCTCTGTTGATCTGAGCTCACATTCTGTGGTTATGAGTGGGAACATTCCAAGCTGTCCCAATTTCAGGGCCCATCTTCCTCAGGTGGAAGGTAAGAGTATGTTGTTGAGCCTCCTTTTGGAGGATGGAATATTCCCTACCTTTGTTGGTCCACAGTGAGGGCAATGTCCTACAGTGGCCCACAGAGGGGTCTATTGTGTTGTTCCTGATAGAGGTGACCAATGGTGAGAGGGATTTACTTTAAATTTAGGCTCATCTTGTCTGAGAATCTCAGAACTTCTCAAATAGGGCCCCAGTTGATGGGGTGGCCTGATAGTGACTAGAGTCATCTTTAAAGTACACCAATTTCTTACCCTTATTCAGCTTTTGTTGTCCTTACTTTGATAAGGTTTGCTTTGGAGTAACTGAGATAAGTATAACAGGAAATAGGTGAGGAGGGTATCTAAGTCTAAGTAGACACTATTTCATTGGGAACTTTATGTTGTCTAATTACCTATTTCTACTTGCTTGCTGCATATGCTGACTCACTGCAGACTATTATGCACTTTTGCTTTGAGGTACATATTTTGCCCTAATTTATGGATACATGTGAACATATGCCCTATCTCAAGGGATCTGGTCTATATCTAGGTTTTGGGACTTTGTTAGGAAGTGAACCACCTGAAATGGAATTAGAGAATCCTATGAAAGGAAAGGTCTTCCCTGGGTAGAGGCTGAAGGGTTGACATTCCACACCTGGACACAGTCTGAAGTAAAACTTGCTAAGGTAGTGCTCCTTGCATTGAGTAGATTTGAGAACAGCAGATACAATATCACTTGGTATGAATTGAGAGAAGCATGCAGGAAAGTGAGCTCCACCTTAGAGGTTCCATGACTGGGGGATGTATAGGCTTTATAGAGGAAGTGGGAGGTTCCTGTTGTCTTAGGGTTTAAGAAGGGAATAGATAGTGATTGCTATAATCAAATTATTAGGCAATTGGGTTAACATTGAAAATCCCTTTGTTAGGATTTGCTGTATCATACACAACATCACTGTAATTTATGTCCTTTGACATTGTTTGTATATAGCTGTGTCTTATAGAGTAATGCCTCTGGTTGCTTCTGTTCTCCCCTGTCTAAACTTTTAAGAGAGTCAACATTTAAAAGACTCAGCCTATGGTATGTGCATTAAAAAGTTTGAGGCATTCAATCAACTTTCCCCCTCTCATATTAATTAAATAGTGATTTATATGAATAAGTACTTGGAGTGTACATAAACATCTTTCCCACCACCAAAGGACTGCATCCCTTCCCATCCCCACCAAAGGACTGTGTCCCATTCCATCCCCCACTTCCCCTCGCCCAGTGAAGTTTGAACATCCACTCTCACCTTCAACCCAGAGATTTTTTTTCTTTGGTCCAGTACTACAAATTCAGTCAAATCCTGCTTTTAATTTCCCTTTCTGTTCTTCTTTTTCATCTTCTGTTTATGAGTGGGATCATCCCATACTTGTCTTTGTCTTTCTGTCTTAGCTCACTTAACATAATTCCTTCTAGCTCCATCTAAGATGGGGCAGAAAAAGTGGGTTCATTGTTCTTAATAGCTGCGTAGTATTCTATTGTGTATATATATCACAGCTTTCTCAGCCATTCATCTGTTGGTGGGTACCTGTGTTGCTTCCAGGTTCTACCTATTATGCACTGTGCTGCTATAAACATAGGTGAACACATATCTATATCTCCATAGTTGATGATGAAGACCAAACAAATAGAAATGTTGAAAAGAAAGAATGGGGCCCAGACTGTGGTGCACCTGGTTAAACACACATATTAACATGCAAGGACCCAGTTTCAAGACCCACTTCCCAATTATAACGGGGACGCTTCACAAGCGGTGAAGCAGGTGCATAGTTGTATATCTTTCTCCCTTTATATCTCCCTCTCAATTTATCTCTGTCTTATTTAATTAAAAAATTAAATTATGTCTCTTAAGTATTTGTATCAAGATCATTTGAAAGATTAAAGGCCTTATATTTAAGTTCAGGTTCAGAAAAGCCCAATAGTATAGACATATTTTTTAAAGGTGTAATTACAGAATAAAGCTTTGCATTATCTTTGTTTTGTGTAAATTTTCATTCACATTATGATAATCTTTTATAATTGTATTGTAAATCAATATGTAAAACTATTAGTCATAGAACAGCAAGAAAAAAATGCTCCTCTACTGCTAGTGGTAATGTAAATTGGTCCAATACCTCTAAAGAGCAATCTGGAAAACTCTCAGGATAAAATTAATATTCTACCCAGAGTCATATACAAATTTAATGTGATACCCATCAAAGTCACACCAAGTTTCTTTAATAGAATGGAACAAAAATTACAATCCTTTTTCTGGAACCATAAAACAACTATAATTGCCTTAACTATTTTGAAGAAAATAAATAGAAATGGAGGCATCACACTCCCAGATCTCAAATTGTATTATAAGGCCATGATAATAAAAACAGCTTGCTATGGGAACAAAAATAGATACACAGACTATTGGAACAGAATTGAAAGCCCATAAATAAACCCTCACATCTATGGACATTTAATTTTTGATAAATCGGCCCAAATTATTAAATGGAGGAAAGAGGGTCTCTTCAATAAATGGTGCTGGGAAAATTGGGTTAAAACATGCAGAAGAAATGGGCCGGGCAGTAGCATAGTGGATTATACACTCATGGAACAAAGTGCAAGGACTGGTGTAAAGATCCTGGTTCAGCCCTCATTTCCCCACTTGCAGAAGTGGTGAAGCAGATCTACAGGTGTTTATCTTTCTCTCCACCTCTCCGTCTTCCCCTTTTCTCTCAATTTCTTGTCCAATCCAATGACGATGACCACGATAACAACAACAATAATGAGAAACAATAAGGGCAACAAAAGGGGAAAAAAATAGCCTCCAGGAGCAGTGGATTCATATTGAAGGCATGGAGCCCCAGAAGTAACCCTGGGGGCAAAATAAACAAATAAATAAATAAAAATAAAACATGCAGAAGAATGAAAGTGAACCACTTTATGTCACCAGAAGCAAAAGTCAAATCCAAATGGATTTAGGACCTGGATGTTAGACTAGAAGCTATCAAATACTTAGAGGAAAATATTGGCAGAACACTTTCCAATCTAAACCTCAAGGTCATCTTTGATGATACAAACCCAATAGTAAGGAAGACTAAATCTAATGCAAATTAATGGGACTACATCAAATTGAAAAGCTTCTGCATGGCAAAAGAAACCATCACCCAAATAAAAAGACCCCTCACAGAGTGGGAGAAGATCTTTATATGCCATACATCAGACAAGAGGCTAATAACCAAATTATATAAAGAACTCAACAAACTTAGCATCAAAAAAGAAAATTACCTAATCCAAAAGTGAGGAGAGAATATGAACAGAATATTCACTACAGAAGAAATACAAAGGGCCAAAAAACATGAAAAATTGTTCCAGGTCACTGATTGTCAGAGAAATGAAAATAAAGACAACATTGAAATACCACTTCTACTTTGTGAGAATGTCATATATCAAAAATGACAGCAGCAGACTACTGGAGGCAGGACTACAGAGCAGCAGCATCTGTGTTTCTCTCCTGTCCTCTCCTGGGTCAACTAGGAATATCAAAGGAGACCACCTGGGATGCCAACAAGACAGGAGCAGAATGACTTCAGGAACCCACCACCAAATCACCTGTGAGTGCAAATAAGTGTGGCTCATGGATAGAGAGAAGCATAGGGAAAGATTAAGTGGCTGGTAATAGCCAGTTGAGAAACCACCTCCAGTCTGTTTTAACAGCAAAAAGACTGCTAAAGGGAGGAAAGGACTCCCCTAAGACTCACCAAATATAACTATGAGTCTCCATTGCTACTGCCCTCAGAACCTGGAGCAGGGGGTGGGGGGGAGAGGAATCTGTGCTGATACCAGGGGACAGAGAACTGACAAGGAAACTAAAGAGAAGATCTCTACCTCAGTGGCCTAGTGGTGGGAGTGTGAGAGTCTTCTTGCATAGCCACTGGATTATCTCTGCCCCACTCTGCTTAATCTCCTTATCAGGAGTTAGTGATTAAGCTAAGAAGCCTTTGTATAGTTTAAAAGCCCTCAGGCTCCCATAGCCTACAGGGGAAAAAAGAACAAAAGAGGTTTTTAAGCCACTGTGCTCCAACTCAGGGATTAAAATAATACTGAAACAACTATCAATTTACACAGCTGTGAACCCTTTAAGTACCTTACTTAGACATTGGTCAACCCAGGCAAGGAGTGATCAGTAATTTGAAAAGTACTGAGAGAGGGACTTCATAACATACTATACAAAATGGTTAAACCAACAAGAAAAATACTGGAGAAACGAACCAGGACAAGAGTCCAGCTAAAATCCCACCAAAGGCTGAAGCACAAAATAATGAGGTCAATATCGAAACAATAGCTAAGGAAATAATCAAAGGGATGAGTAAAGAGTCTGAAAGAATTGTCATCAGAAATGTAGAAAGAACAAATCAGACTCTGGAAGAAGACATCAAATATTTCAAGGATATTAGAGAGCTGAAATAGCTGAACTAAGAACAAAACTATCTGAACAAGCTAAAACAGTATCAGAAGAGGGTATCAAAATAAATGAACTCCAGAAACAGTAGAGGGGAAAGAGAATAGAATAAATGACGCTGAAGACAGAATTAGCAAGATTGAGGATGAATTAGAGACAACTAAAAAAGAAGTAAGAGTTCTCAAAAAGAGATTAATAGATACTGAAAACAACAACATAGACCTATGGGATGACTTCAAAAGAAATAATATACACATTATTGGCTTACCAGAGGAAGAAAGAGAGGGAAGGAAAGAAAGCATTCTTCAGGACATAATAGCTGAGAACTTCTCTAGTCTAGACAGTATCAAAGCCATACAGGTTCAAGAAGCCTATAGGTTCCCAAACAGGATTAACCCAGACTTAAAGACACCAAGACACATCCTATTTAGAATGGAAAGGGATAAGGATAAAGAAAGAATCCTGAAGGCTTCAAGAGAAAAACAAAGAGTCATCTACAGAGGAAAGCCCATAATATTAGCAGCAGACTTCTCCACACAAAACTACAGGCCAGAAGATAAATAAGTCAGAAACAGAAGGATGAATATGGGATGATCTCACTCTCAGGCAGAAGTTGAAAAATGAGATCAGAAGAGAAAACACTAGTAGAATCTGAATTGGAGTTGGTGTATTGCACCAAAGTAAAAGACTTTGGGGTGGGGTGAGGGGGTGGCAGAGGGAGAGTACAGGTTTTAAATTATGACAGAGGACCTAGTGGGGGTTGCACTGTTATGTGGAAACTGAGAAATGTTATGTATGTACAAACTATTGTATTTACTGTTGAATGTAAAACATTAATACCCCAATAAAAAAAAATCAAGAAAAAAAATGATAGCAACAAATACTGAAGATGTTGTGGCAGCAAAAGAACCCTCTTTCACTGCAGATGAGAATTGTAGCACTCTTATCCTATGTTTTTGTTGATATTTTTTTATTTTATAAATAAATATAAAAAAATTAACTGACCCATTGACCCTACAATCCTTTCCTGGGAATATATCCTAAGGAACCAAACACAGCCATCTAAAAAGATCTGTATATACCTGTGTTTGTTGCAGCACAATTTGTAATAAATAACCAAAACCTGGAAACAACCTAGGTGTCAAACAACAGATTGATGGTTGAGAAAGTATGGTATATATACACAATGGAGTACTATTCAGCTATTAAAACTAATAGATTCACTATCTTCACCTCATTTTGAATGCAGCTTCAAAGGAATCTTTAATGTTATATGAGATGACCCAGAAAGAGAACGATGAATATGGGATGACTTCTCTCATAAACAGAAGTTGAGAAATAAGAACAGAAGAGGGACCTACACTTGAACTGGGTTTGATGTACTGCACCAAAGTAAAGAATTTGCTGAAAGCACAATGATGGAGGAGGACCAAGACTAGGGGTAAAGTGTAATGAAGTAAACTGAAATTTTACACATATACCAATAACTGTGTTTACAGTAAACCATTAATCCCCAATAAAATATTAGAATAAAAATAGAATAATTCTATCTTACATAATTATCACCTTTGATTTTGATATCCACTATCACAAGTAGTAGTTACTGTGCAGTTAATGCTCCTGGAACACACACATTCATAAACTTATGTGGAAGATATTTTCCAAAGTATCTGTGCCATCAGAATTGCCAGACTATTATCAACTATCAAAGTTACCCCTTGGGTTTGTTCATTGAAAGAAAGAACATTTCCTTACACATTTCCACAGGCCATACTGCTTTAAGAATTTTCAGATTATCATTGTTTGTTATTTTTTACAGAGTGATGACCAGATTATTTATATGTACTTTCAATTTTATTTTTAATTGAGAACTGCTTTGCAATATTTTAAAATTTGAGAGATACACTGTTCTATCTGTATATGGGTTCTTGTGCCATTATAACAAATTTCTAGTGGCATTATCAGTTAAAATATAGTTCACCAAAGGAGTGCACACTTAGCCATTTTCTTTCTTTTTTTTTTTTTCCTCCAGGGTTATTGCTGGGCTCGGTGCCTGCACCATGAATCCACTGCTCCTGGAGGCCATTTTCCCCCCTTTTGTTGCCCTTGTTGTTGTAGCCTCGTTGTGGTCATTATTATTATCATTGTTGATGTTGTTCATTGTTGGATAGGACAGAGAGAAATGGAGAGAGGAAGGGAAGACAGAGAGGTGGAGAGAAAGACAGACACCCGAAGACCCGCTTCACCGCTGGTGAAGCGACTCCCCTGCCCCTGGGGAGCCTGGGGCTTGAACCAGGATCCTTACTCCGGTCCCTGCGCTTTGCGCCACTTGTGCCCAACCCACTGCACCACCGTTCGACCCCTACACTTAGCCATTTTTAAGGATTAGAGTTGAACCCCAACACAGTAGAGGAGCAACATGAAGTCCACCCAGAAATGACTTCATGAACAATAATCTGTGTTGTGGTGACTGTCACCTTCATCCTTTCCTTCTTTGTTTGTTTAGCTTTTATCTCCATCAGAAGCGGAAAGAATAATAAAAAAATATGTTTGCCAGGAACAGTGGAATCACATAAGCAGAAAACCTGGGTGGCAAAAAAGAGATGTAGTTGGTGCATACATATTAAGGTGCATTAGACTTTTCATTGTACCTAGTCATAAAATTTGTGGCGGTAAAAGTAGGTATACATGTTCCTAATGTAATGATTGACTGGCCAAGGTTTCTGAAGATTAGCATATGTCAGTATAAATATAATAGTACCAGATACAGAAATCTAAAGGTAACGTAAAATCATCAGAGCCAAATGCATTTACCACGGAGATGGAATTTTATGGACTAAGGTTTATTTACCACTGAAGGGCATTGTATACAGAGATGAAATGTAAGAAAGAAGAAAGCAAACAAATATCAGTACTATCATATTGTTGATTCAAAGAAACTTTCAAATACTACACTAATGTCCATAATGTGGTACAGCAAATTTCAAAGAGATCTTTGTTGTACATGATGTAATATTTGTCTGAATAGTTTCTAGTCTTTCATTTCATTCTCAAACTCAAGCTGGAGGAATGATAGGTAAATCCTGAAATAAATAATCAAGGATTCTCCATTTGGGCAAAATCAGAAACAACATCTTCAAGATCCTTCAGTTCAGATCTATGAGCCAATAAGTTGCCAACACTTAAATGTGCTATAAAGAATATATATGGGGAAAGGGGTGTGCAGGCTGTAGTATACCTGGTCAGGTGCACCCATTACTATGCATAAAGAACTGTTTAAGTCCCTGCCTCCTGCCTGTATCCGGGAAGCTTCATGAGTGGTCAAGCAGGTCTACAAATATCTCTCTCTTCCTGTCTCCCCACCTCTCTCAATTTCCTTTTGCCCTGTCAAATAAAAGAAAGAGTAAGGAAAACATGGCCCTAGAAGTGGTGGATTCATTGTACAGGCACCCAGACCAAGAGGTAAACCTGGTGGCAAAAAAAAAAAAAAAAAAAAAAAAAAAGGAAATATATGTAAGATTTTGATATAAATTTCTAACACATTTAAGTATGTAGTCAAGGAAATGTTCATTTTTTTTCTGATCTGTCCTGCTCTGCTCTTTGTTTTGCACAAGTTGTCCTTTTCCTATCATGCTATTCTGATACTACTTGCTTCAAAGAAGGTAATGTTGATTTTTTCAGAAGTATTTAGATGTACCAGAGGCTTTCACAACTAATAAACCAAAATATACTAGAAAGCACATAACAGTGCTAAGACTCCAATGAAAATTTCTTATTTATAAATGTCTTTGAAAAGGGACATAGTGTTTATGATAACCTTAAACTTATGCTCATTTCAGAGTTCATTCTTTATCTATTAAGCATTTCAGTTACTTCCAAGGTGGGAATGTGATCTGTAAAACATTGTTGTCTTTGTTATTGCTGAAAACCAGGAATGATGCTGTGATATCATGATACCCTTTCTGGTTCTCTTTTGCTCAGCACCATAACACTCTTTTGCTTCTACTGTAGAACCTCTCATGTGCCTCCTTATCTCTGCTATCCCTTCTCAGCTCTACCCAGGAGCAGTTCAGCGTGTTTACTGATTAATCACTTCAAGCCCAAGAACACGTGAGCTATACTGAATGAGGCTTGAAATCAAATGGTAGAGCTCTACTTTATTATCATTCACAACAGTAGCCCAATACATGATTTTTCTAATTATCTCCCCTGTGGTGGATGTTAGCCCCTGTTTAGTTTTCAATTATAAGATCTATATGTCTCAGCCCCCAAACATTCCTAAGGGATATGCTATCAGAGTAACCATGGAGAAGATACTCAAAATGCCAGGAAAGTAACTTCTTTGGATGACTTCTTGTCCTTCATGGTAAATTGAACTGGTATTAAGAGAGGTTGAAGGAATAAAGATGAACCAAGTATCTTCACTTTTCAGTTGAATAACAACTTTCAGAATTTCTTCCGATAATAACAAAAAGTAAATCTACCCAATATTTTTTAAATGTAAACAGGCATCATTTCTTTTCATTGAAGGAATGTTCTAAATTAGATGATCTTCTATAGTCATTAAAATTATAATTTTAGTTGAAAAGCTATTGTTTTAGGGACACAATTCCTTAGGGTCTGAATCAGGCTTAATTATCAAAATGGGTTTTAAAATAATGCTTTTAAGGTTTTAAGTAATAATTCAATTAAATGTTGGTCAATATGTATTTTGTATTTTAAGTACAATAGCATTGATTATTATTACTGTTAATGTTATTTTCTTGAAAGTTATACAAAACAGAGTAACTGTCTGAAAGGTGTTGAATTTGGCAAAATAATAACATTCTTCTCATGTTCTCTGTTCCAAAATGAGATACTACAGAGCAATATTACTTGAGTGCAAAGTTTTAGTGATGATCTTAGTCAGATTATTTATATTTTGCAGTCTCCTTGCACATGTCACTAATAGGGAGATGCTTCCTTGCTTGCATGAATGTTTCGTTTCTTTTTTCTAGTTAAATAGTGATATAAATGCAAAATCTAATGCTTAGGGTAATCATGTGAATTTATGACCATCGCTTGAATGCTGGGCTTTCAGAAATTAAATTGAATACATCATATTTCTCCATAAATGTAGGTTTTACAGCTGAGATAGATCTAATATTGATAATCTCTTTATTTAACTGTTTCAAAATACCATATGTGACTAAAAGCAACAGAATGGAAATAACTATGTTTATAGTAAATAGTAAAGGAAATGAAAGAAAGATATGCAGAACGCTTCTCACCGAAGTGAACATCATGTTAGTGCTATAGTGCAGCAGCATCAGGGGCAGCAATCAGCAGATTGAAGGAAAGGATTGGAGTGCACTCAAATGTAGGATGATGGAATTAAAAATGGAAAAAAATGTAATGACTGTTTTCTGGTGCTCAGAGTATCTTAGAAGGGATAACTGTAAGACTAAATGAAAAATAATTTAGAATTTTGGAAAATATACCTCAATTTATTTAAGCAATTTTGTTGGAACAGAGTGTACTGACTAGGTCACATTTTCCCAGTATCTGCCCATGTCAGATTTCTACTCATAAAAAAAAAGGGGGGGACTCAAGGTATAGAAAAATTTCAGTATAAGAAACTTGACTCAGTCTAAAATTGGTTCTGATTTTGCCTTTTTTCTCTCTTTTAGTCTGTATTCATTCAATTATCCCACATTATTTTGCAATTACAGTTAATTAAAGGAAAGATGCAATGGACTAAATTGCATTTCTTGCAATTCATGAGTTTTATTCCTATGGGGCAACTATGCATAAATGTGGACAGATAATTGTAGAGATGATGGTTAGCCCATGTCTGCAACCTTAGGAGAACACTGATGGATTGCAGTGGGGAAAGTGAAAAATCAGAACTCTGGTGGTGGGAATGGTGTGGATTCAAACCTCTGTTGACATATAATTCTGTAATATAAAAATAAATAAACAAAAAAGAAAAAATCATATTTATAATCTTGGTATTGAAGAAAAGGACTTGGTATAGACGTATTTTGTTCTGTTCTTCCACTTATTATTATTTATATGATTTGGGAGGACTTAGTTTATTCCTCACCTTCCTCCTGTGTAATTATTTTTAGACTGTTTTGAGTATAAGCTGCATTGGCCTGAGTACCACCTGCCTCATGTCTTCATATTATTTAGAACTATTAAAATTAATCAATTTTCATAATTTAATGTTACAGTATTTTAAGGAGATTTATTCATCATTCTATATGAGGGTAGTTAAATGGTAAGCCATTGCTCATTTAACTATCCAGTTGTTAAGGCATTGCTACTATGCAAGTCCTTGCTAAATCTGCTGAAAATCACATCTTTGATATCAGATGTAAAGGAAAACATATTAGAACTTCATTCTGAATAATCTGCCTCACGACTGATTCCATTATAACTATAGTTATCTCTACAGATGAATTATTTAGAACTCTATTATCACTTTTACTTTTTGTGTAGAGTTGTGTATCCATACAGAGTTGACAAATGTCTGCTGAAGGGTCACATCAAGGACAGGTGCTGTTATTTAAATTGCCTTCATGCCACTTCTTATTTTTCTTGCTATTATACAGTATAGAGATAACTGGATTCTGGTGAGAGAATTTATTCATAACTTTTATTGGATAGAATTCATTATTTGTCTTCTATATTAGGAAATTACAAAGAGCAGACCATGGTGGGCAGTTCTGGTTTTCCTGATATTCAAAATTCAAAATGAGGTGACAAGAAAATTGTTTTATATGTATATTTTAATACTGAATAATTAAAGCATTCTAGTGAAAGTGGAATATAAAACATGTACATTAGAATATTCAACTAATTCTCAGATTGTGGTAAAAACCAAGCTTTCAATAATTATCTTCTTTGTGAAAGAGAGAAAAGAAATCTGAGCATTATTACTATTGAATCATAAAACAACAAACTATCTCTTTTTCTGTGGCTTTCATCCATATAATT
Source organism: Erinaceus europaeus (assembly GCF_950295315.1). Lineage (NCBI taxonomy): Eukaryota > Metazoa > Chordata > Mammalia > Eulipotyphla > Erinaceidae > Erinaceus > Erinaceus europaeus. The sequence goes on along the minus strand of NC_080172.1, from coordinate 30,248,136 downwards.
TACAGTACAAATGCATTTTTTCTTTTGGTGCTCAAATGCTTCTATATTGAGAGCTGTGTGGAAAATAGAATGCCCAGTTCCAATTTTCTTACCAAACAAAGAAAACAAAAATCCTTCCCCATCTTCTGTATTGTGTGAATGCCAATAACGCCTCTTTGATGGTAGCTTTGTGTTGTATTGTGTTTTTGCTTTTAATTAAGATATATTGGGTAAAATAGAACTTCATTGTACTATACAAAATACTGAAGCATGGACTAATTACAGCTTTCAATAACATTCTTTATAGACCCCATGTTACTGTCTCAAGTCCAATTTTTCAGGGCCTGGGACCATGTTGTGATGTCATATTTTCTTCTGCGCTTTTCTTCTTAGCTTCTATTCCTTCAAATAAAAAGCGATGACTCCTACCTAAAATGTTAATTAAATGACTACCTCACTTGTTACAAAGTTTTTATTTACCAATATTCCTATAATTTGGATGTGAAAATCCAATTTTCCCCATATGGGCCCTTTACAACACTTTTCTAAGAGGGTAGGTATACTTATTATACAAGGCAGAATTCGATGTGAGCATAGTACAGTAGGTTGAGAGACAGACAAAAATGGATTAAATGTTATCCTCAGTTTCACTTATACCTGATTAATCTTTTAGTTTTGTCATTAAATTTTATTAAAAATGAACCCAAAGGGAGTTGGGCAGTAGAAAGGGGGTTAAGCACACATGGTGCAAAGCACAGAGACTGGAGTGAGGAATCTGGTTAGAGTCCCTGGCTCCCTACCTGCAGGAGAATCGCTTCTTTCCTCCCTCTCTCTGTCTTTCCTCTTCATTTCTCTCTGTCCTATCTAGCAACAACAGCAATAATAACTACAACAATAAAACAACAAGGGCAACAAAAGGGAAAATAAATAAATAAATATGTTTTTAAAATGACCCAAATATAGCCACCAGTTGCATAAAGAGAATGGGATCCATTTAGACAAATTAAAGGGCAAAATTTCTAGACCTCTGAGCTAAAGATAAAATAGTTGGCTGGTCATAGCAAGTTGATTATAGTGAAAATGTTATCAATATTGAAAGAACAATTTACCCAGGTATTCATCTACTTCAGAATTTGCAATAATGTGATAAAACTGAAATAATGTCAAGAACATGTCTTTAAAAAAAATGAAATATTTGCTAGTTGACTTAAGAAACGACGATAGCTGATATTCCAGCAGGATTTCTTTGATTTGTAAGCATGAGTATGATTGGTATGGGAGAGCATAAAGTCAGAATGACAACTGAATCTCTTGCAAAATAATCTTAGTAAATATTTCACTTATAAGTAGAATGCAGTGTATTATAGGAAAATGTCCATTGTATTAAAGGAACAATTTACTATGCACTTTGAAAGGGATGATATCAATAAATGTAAAACGATCTTTTTAATGTCCTTTCTCTGACCCTTTCATTTTTAGATGCTTGCAATTTCTTTTGTCATGAGTTTTCTGCAAACATTATTAGTGCTATACAAGTATCTAATCTTTTGTTGAACTGCATTGAATTAAAATGGTAATTGTAGTAATTGTCATTTTTATTCTACATGCTAAATACAATGGAGTCTATTAAATTATTGCCTAAAATGCATAATGTTTAATAATGTATTTTGAAAGTTGGTTTTCCCAACAGTAATAATAGTGATATTTAAATATGAATGCTATAGAATGTTCATTATGTGCCCTTACTTGGGCCATTTCATTAAATCCCTACAACTACCCTATGGTAACACATGGTTGTAAGTAACTTCTCACTGTATGTTGTGCTCATATAATTTTACACTATATATTTACATTATCTTCCCTTCCATTAGGAAGTAGGAATTTAAAAATAAGAAAATCTACACAACTAGAACAATGAACTCACCTTCTCTGATCCACCTTGGATGGAGCTAGAAGGAATTATGTTAAGTGAGCTAAATCAGAAAGACAAAGGCAAGTATGGGATGATCCCACTCATAAACAGAAGCTGAGAAAGAATAAAAGAGAGGGAAAATTAAAGCAGGATTTGACTGAGTTTGGAGTAGGGCACCAAAGTAAAAATCTCTGGGTTGAGGGCAAGGGTGGATGTTTGGCTTCATGGGGTAGGGGTGGGGGTGGGGGGGTGGGCTGAAGGGGTTGGGCTTTGGGACGTGGGAGGGGCGGGATGGGACACTGTTTGGAGGTGGGAATGGTGTTTATGTACACTCCTATTAACTTGTAATTATATAAATCACTATTTAATATGAGAGGGGGGAAAAGTTGATTGAATATCTCAAACTTTTTAATGCACAGGCCATAAACTGAGTCTTTGAAATGTTGGCTCTCTTAAAAGCTTAGACCAGGTAGAACAGAAGAAACCAGAGGCATTATTCTATAAGACATAGCTAAATACAAATAATGTGAAAGGACAGAAATTATGGCGATGTTGTGTATGATACAGCAAATCCTAAAAAAGGGATTTTCAAAGTTAACCCAATTGCTAAATAGTTTGATTGCAGCAATCACTATCTATTGCTTTCTTAATCCCTAAAACAACAGGAACCTCTCGTTTTCTCTATAGAGTCTATATTTCCCCCTGTCCTGGAACCTCTAGGGTGGGGTTCACTTTCCTGCATGCTTCTCTCAATTCATACCAAATGATGCTGATGCCAGCCTAATCAAAGAATAAGTACCACCTTAGTATTCTTCACTTCAGACGGTGTCCAGAGACATCAGGCATAGAATGTCAACCCTTCAGCCTCATTACTCAGCCACCAGGTTCCAGATGCTAACATGATGCCAACTGGACTTCCCTGGACAGATGACCCCTCCAATGTGTCCTGGAGCTCCGCTTCTCCAGAGCTCTGCCCCACTAGGGAAAGAGAGAGAGAGACTGGGAATATGGATCAACCTGTGAAAGCCCATATTCAGCAGGGAAGCAATAACAGAAGCTAGACCTTCTGTCTTCTGAACCGCATAATGACGCTGGGTCCATACTCCCACAGTGATAAAGAATAGGAAAGCTATCAGGGGAGGGGATAGGATATGGAGTTCTGGTAGTGGGAATTGTGTGGAGTTATACCCCTCTTATCCTATGGTTTTTGTCAGTGTTTCCTTTTTATAAATAAAAAATTAAAAAATGAGAAAATCAAAATTTATAAAGTTCTTAAAATTGCCAACAGATGGTAATGTTATAAGTATGTGCTAAGTAGAATGGACAAACCACCAATATATTTATCAAGGTACAATTTAGTTGAATCACAGCACAAATATTTGACATGAACTCATAGGAATTAATGATTTCTGAAATAATCAAATATACCAATATGATACAGACAGAACTAGAAGATTTGGGCATGAAAAATATTTTAGACAGTTTAGGCTATTGGAACAGAATATCTTATGTGTTTTAAGCAACAAACATATTTTTCACAGGTCTGGAGACTGACATTGGGATACCAAATGTAGTCAGATATCTTGGTGAAGGCACTATTCCTGATTTATTGTCTGCATTTTGCTTTCCCTGGTGGGTAGGCAGGAAGGAATAGCTATTTACTGTTCCCATCATATCAGCCCTGCCCTCAAGTCTGAATTAATGCTCAAAGATCTCACCTCCAAATAGTCTAACATTTATAGGACTTCAGTATATAAATTCAGGGGAGACAAAAACATTCAGTAAATATTCCCCAAGAAAGAAGGGGCTGAGAAAATGAAGGCAGGTAAATATAATCCAATTGAGGATCTTGCTGAGCAACAGATTGAAGTTGAGACTACTAGATTTAGGGAGATATTAAGCTTATGCTTTTAAATTTCATGAGTTAATAGTGATTTACAAGATTATAATAGGGGTATAATTCTACACAATCCTCATCACCAAAGGTCTGTATCCCAACCCCCCTCCAACAATAACCAGCATAGTTCTCTCAAGGTCATAGATATGGGTTGATTATATATATTTTTTCTTTTCCATTTTATGTACTTCAATCCTCTATATTCCACATGAGTGAATTCATCGCATAGTTGTCATTTACTTCCTTACTTACTTCATTAAGCATAATCACTAACAGTTGTATTCATTTTGTCTTGATGGACACACTAAAGTCTTTTTTTTAACTGCTTAATAGTACTCCATTCAGTATATGTGTTATGCCTTTTTTTTTATTTATAAGACTCTAATCAGTGATTTTTATTCCATTGTTAAAGGCTTTCCCCTAATTATATCTAAATATTCCCCACAGTTTCCCCCCCTAGTACTTTAAACCTTTAATAAGGAAATTGAAAAGGCACACACCAAAGAAGCACATGGGCTATTTGAGCGAAGGTCGATGACCCCATTTGGGAGGTGATACTGACACCTGCTTTTATTCACTTCCTAGGCTTAGCCTTCAAGATTTTTTTGTACCATAGGGATAGCTTTCTTCACATTCTCTTAAAATTATGCCTGCACCTATTACAATTTCTATAAGAGATAATTAGCTTTTCTGGAGATTTTTTTAAATATTTGTTTTATTTATTTATTCCCTTTTGCTGTCCTTGTTGTTTTACTGTTGTAGTTATTATTGTTGTAATTGTTGTTGGATAGGACAGAGAGAAATGAAGAGAGGAGGGGGAAGACAGAGAGGGGGAGAGAAAGATAAACACCTGCAGACCTGCTTCACCACTTGTGAAGCAACTCCCCTGAAGGTGGGGAGCCAGGGCTCAAAACGGGAACCTGACGCTGATCCTTGTGCTTCACGCCACATGTGCTTAACCCACTGAGTTACAGCCCGTCTCCCTTCTGGAGGTTATTTCTGAAATAAATATCTACTTAGAATCTACCATATGTTTGACACTTCTGCATACATAAGACTCAGAACTGGAAAAAAAATGCACAAAATCTCTACCCAGCCGGGACTTACAGTAAACATAATAGACCAAGAATGCTGTACAAATAAGCCACTGATGATATTATCTATAATAGCTTTTCTTACTCCTGTGATTATTGCATCCATGAGTATTTGGATATTGTCCTCATTCTCTTTTGTTTTTAATTTCATTTATAAAATGGAAATATTGAGAAGACCATAGGATAAGAGGGGTACATTTCCACACAATGCCCACTCCCAGAGCTCCATATCCAATACCCTTCCTTGATAGCTTCCTTATTTTTTATCCCTCTGGGAGTATGGACCCAAGATCATTATAGGGTGCAGAAGGTGGGAAGTCTGGCTTCTATAATTGCTTCTCTGCTGAATCCATACTCCCAGCATGTCTCTCTTAAGTCAGATTTTCCTTTTTTTTATTATGCTATTTTAATTTTTATTATGATATTTATTTATTTGATAGAGACAGCCAGATATCAAGAGGGAAGGGGAAGAGAGGGAGAGAGAGAGATTCACCATTTGTGAGGCTTTCCCCCTGCAAGTGGGGACTGGAGGCTTGAACCCAGGCCCTTGTGCATTGTAACATGCTGTTCAACTAGGTGTATTACCATCCAGCTCCTTAAGACATATTTTTGACATATTTTTATTAGTTCTTACTCAACTTTCAGACTTTAAAAAAATTCTGATTTTAAAAGTAAAGAACAAAAGGATAGCACATATCTCTTTTCTATAGGTAAAAGACAAATTAAAGTTGACAAATGAGAGTTCGCAAACCAGAATTGCATATTTAATATATTAAGTTTCACTTGTAATGTGAATTTTCTTTCTCAGAGAAAAAAATTGAGTCTATCTTTTGATGGCACAAAGAAAAGACAAAGTAACACAAGCGGCCAGAAATATGTAGTTTGATCTCTGACTTTTCCAGCTTCACTGTGACCACTGATCAAAATTTCATGCGTGGTCTATAAAGTCATTTGGAGTTCACCAAATCGAATTACCTCTCATATTACCCATTTGCCTATCCTAACATGTTGTTCTCCCTGAAAATATGGTATGATCAAATTTCCTATTGCTTTACTTGCAGAAGAGAGATGGGTACTATATCCAATACTCTCATCAGATGGTAAAATTAACATAATAAATGGTAGGATCCTTTTTAGAATGATGGATTATGTTGCACTTAGTCAGAATTTGTCTTCTTTTCAACCAGTCCTCAAGTAAGATATAATTATTTTATAAACTAATAAAGTGATATATTGTTTCCTTTTTTGAGTCTTACTGTAAAAGTCAGTCTCAATACTTCAGTTTCTTACCTTGAATGTTACAATAATGTTTTAAAAAGTTCACTAAAAATAGGTAATACCATAAAGATAGTAACTATCACGGTTTAACTGACTTTTTCTTATCCTAGGTAGTTTTTAATTAGCAAATTATCCTTAGGCATTGTTTGAAGAGTTTAGGCACACTTATACAGTGCAACTTTAAAACATGCTAATGGATTTCTTGGCTATTACATGTAATACTATTTTAGATATGTCTAAGTCTTTTTTTTATTTCACTCAGTATGGAGCTTCCTTGAAATATGATTGAAATGAAAATTTTCAATACTTCTTATTATTTTGAGTTTAGAATTATTTTGACTTTTTTGATCCACAAAACCTGAAATATTTATGAAGAATATGCTGCACTCTATTTTGTAGTATGTTTTAGTACTTCACTAATAATTAGAATATACAACTACTTTGTATTCCTGTTGTAACTGGCTTTTATGTGCAGTTATTTTTCATTAATACTACATATGAAATAATATTTTGGTGACTATATAAAACAACTCTTGAACTGGAACAATAGCTGACTAACAAGGTGCTGACTTTCACATGTGCATGACCGAGGTTTTAACTTACCCCCACCACAATGAGGAAAGATTCTGTCTGTTTCTCTCTACCTAAATTACTCCAGGGATCCTATACCAAGAGGAAGGAGATATGTAAATCAGAATATTATAAAAAAACAGAAAATATATATAAATATATGATAAACTGAAGATTTAATTATCTAAATTTTTTTATTCATGTCAGTTGCTATTTATGCCTTTAATTTATTTTATTTTATTTATTTATTTATTTATTTATTTATTTATTTATTTATTTATTTTTTTAACAAAACCATAGGGTAGGAGGGGTACAACTCCACACAATTCCCACCGCCCAATCTCCATATCCCACCCCCTCCCCCGATAGCTTTCCCATTCTCTATCCCTCTGGGAGCATGGACCCAGGGTCATTGAGGGTTGCAGAAGGTAGAAGGTCTGGCTTCTGTAATTGCTTCCTCGCTGAACATGGGCGTTGACTGGTCGGTCCATACTCCCAGTCTGCCTCTCTCTTTCCCTAGTAGGATGGGTCTCTGGGGAAGCTGAGCTCCAGGACATATTGGTGGGGTCTTCAATCCAGGGAAGTCTGGCCGGCATCCTGATGACACCTGGAACCTGGTGACTGAAAAGAGAGTTAACATACAAAGCCAAACAAATTGTTGAGCAATCATGGACCCAAAGCTTGGAAAAGTGGAGAGGAAGTATTAGGGAGGTACTCACTGCAAACTCTAGTATACTTCTGCTTTCTTACTTTGGTGCCATACTCCAAACTCAGTCAATTTCTGCTTTGCGTTTCTACTTTTTTTTTTTTTTTTTACATGCATAACATTCCCCAGATTCCCATTTAGCAATACAACCCCCACTATTTCATTCATCATTTTTCATGGACCTGTATTCTCCCCACCCACCCACCCACCCCAGAGTCTTTTACTTTGGTGTAATACTCCAATTCCATTTCAGGTTCGACTTGTGTTTTCTTTTCTAATCTTGTTTTTCAACTTCGTATGCCTTTAATTTTTAAAACTAGTTCTAAGACTTACCAAAATCACTAGAACTGATATTGTGAAATTTTATATATTCTTTTAAATTACAAACTTGTTAAAGAGAAAGGTCTCAGTGGTAGAACATAAAATTTGCATATGAGAAATTCTAAGTTTGTTAACTAGTTTTACACATGCCAGAGATTCTCTGGTGTTTTCTCCATATGACTTGCTCTTAATTTTTCTCATCAAGGCAATATATAGTATTCTCCATCACTGGACCTTCACCAATACAGCTGATTTTTTTTTCAGTGACAGAGACATAAACAGAGAGACTGAGGGTGAAAGGAAATGATACCTCAGCACCACATCTCTAGTGCAGTAGAGGCCAGGCCCTAAACTGGAACATTTGCATAACAAAGCAGGTACCTATCAAGGTGAGCTATTTCGATGGGCCAATGAATATTTTTAAAATATGGTAAAGATAATCTAGCCGAGAGAAAAACAAAGTAAAGAAATGATTGTGGTCTACAATAAGTAACAAGTGAAGTGAGTAATTGCTGAACACATCTGAAGAGGATATTGGGATGAAATTACTTGTAAGGTAAAATGTGTGGGAGAAGTCCTTTGAATAAATATTCATGAAAACATATATAATTTCATGAGAAAATGATCTCGCATATGTGGTTTCAGTGAGCTCACATCGTTAGAAACATCCTGAAAGAAACAGTAGAGACTGAAGATGGAGGAAAGTAGGTCCATGAGCCTCAAACAATTTAGAGTTCATCTGGAGGTGCTGCTTTAATGAACTAGATCATATCACTATAATCAGGATACAAAAGCAAAATCATATTCAGTATTTCTAGCCAGGTCAGTTGCACAAGGGCAAAACTCACTCAAGAATTTTATTAGGAACTGTTTAAACCAGACTGGGGCAGAGAGTAAGAATTTATTTAGTATAGATAAATGATATAGAAATAGGAAAGTAGCCAACAAAATCAATCATATTTTTAGACAAAGTAAATTGAACCCTCCCTTAGTTCTGCATTTTAGACCTAAGAAGTAAATTTAGATAGGTTTCTGAACACATGAGTAGACATAAAAGTCAATAGCACTTAAATGCAAAAGCAATAACTCTTTTAAACACAATAGAAAATTCCTTATTCACAACAACAAACTATAGACATGAAGAAGGAATCCAAAAATGATAACCAACTGTTACAAAATAATTAATTAACTTGACCAAGATAGCAAAACTGACAGATGGGAGTGACAATCAATATCATGAGGATATACATTCTCCTCCAAATGGATCTACATATTTTATTTATAGTCAAGATTAAACTATTCATTGGACTCTGAAACAATGGTTCTAAAATTCCTCTAGGATACAAACAAAAGACAATTTTAAAGAACAATATCTCTTAACAACTATCAAGCTTCATTTGCAGCCTTAGTAATTAATATAGTGTTAGACTCAAGGGCTGATAAATAGATCAATGAAGTAGAATGGAGAAAAAAAATTGCACATATATTGAGATAATACATTATAGTAGTAGCATTTCAAATGAATAAAAATTATGGACTTGTTAATAAGTGGCCGTGAGAAAAATGATTATTTATATCAGAAGAACATAAATTTAGATCTCTTCCTCAAAGAACAGAGATAAAATACTTAGTCATTTAAAACAAATGCTAAAAGAAAATCCCGGAAACTTAAAGAACAAAATATATTATTAAAACTTTAGAAATAGATTTCTTAAGAAAGAAACACAAATGTCTAGACTTAACAAATATTTATTGAAATTAAATACTTATCTTTAAAGTCCTAAACAAACGGAAGTGCTAGTTTTACACTAGAAAAACACAAGCTATTGCATATATTCAGAAAGTGATAAAAAACTACTTGAACTGCTACAATTCATGAAAGAAAAATAAGTAATCCAGATCCAAAAAAGAAAAAAAATATATAGAACAGAAGATATTTGTAAAATATTCAGAGAAGAGAAATCATAAGGGCTAATAAAACATGGAAAATGTTAACTATATATGTAAACATGAAAATAAAAAAATAATTTAGCAATTAGATAATTATTTCACATAATTATGGAGTAGAAATAACAATTTAACGAATTGTAAACTTAATCACAAATAATTGTCTTGGGCCTTCATACATTCTGAAGAGTAGTAAAGAAATAGTGGTTTCTTTTGACAAAATCAAGTAAAGATCAACATAATCGAAGAGCCAGGTATGTTCTATACAGTAAAACACACATAGTTGTGGTCTGGGAGGTGGCACAGTGGTAAAGCTTTGGACTCTCAATCTTGAGGTCCTGAGTTCGATCCCCTGTGCACATGTGCCTGAATGATGTCTGGTTCTTTCTCTTCCTATCTTTCTCATAAATAAATCTTAAAGATATAGAATAGATCTTTTATTATTATTATTATTATTATCTTTACTTCTTGACTAGATAGAGCCAGAATTTGAGAGGGAAGGGGAGATAGAGAGGGAAAGGAACAGAGAGATACCCGCAGACCTGCTTCACCACTTGCAAAGCTTCCCCCTGCAAGTGGGGACCTGAGGCTAAAACTTCGGTCCTTGAGTATAGTAACAACTGTGCTCAACTTGATGACCCCAGATGTTGGTTGTTTTTAAAATTTCTTTATTGGGGGCTATTGGTTTACAGAAGACAATGAGATACAATAGTTTGTACATGTGCAACATTTCCCAGTTTTCCACGTAACAATTCAATCTCCACTAACTCCTCCTCTGCCATCATGTTCCAGGACCTGAACCCTCCCTCTCAACCCAGAATCTTTTACTTTGGTGCAATATACCTACTGTAGTCCAAGTTTTCCACATAACAAATACAACCCCCAGTAGGTCCTCTGCAAGTATGCAAGTTTTGAAATATTAATCCTATGTCATCCCTCTACTCACGATTCTGCATAACTCATTTCACCTAAAATGAAAAGCATTACTATTATCTAACATGACTCATTTAGTTTAACTTGCCTATACTACTCTACCTGTTCTTTCCCCTGATGCAGCTATATTTGTTCCTTTATGATTCTTGAATCTATCAGCCAGAAACTTAACAGCTATCACATTTTATATATAACCGTTTTCCAAACCTACTTCATGTCATTGCTCAAACACTGCCTTAAAATAAACATACTCTAAAGTTAAAGCACATTTTTCCCAATACACAATTCAAATGACCTTTTTCATCCTATTTTTTAAAATAATTTGTTCTACCCTACTTATAATTACCTTCTTTAAATGTTTCCCATTAGTTGTTTCCTTTAAACATTTATTTATTTATTTATTTATTTACTTTTTGTTGCCCTGGTTGTTTTTATTGTATTTGTTGCTGTAGTTATTATTATTGTTGTTGTTATTGATGTCGTTGTTGTTGGATAGGACAGAGAGAAATGGAGAGAGGAGGGAAAGACAGAGAGGGGGAGAGAAAGACAGACACCTGTGACCTGCTTCACCACCTGTGAAGCGACTCCCCTGCAGGTGGGGAGCCGGGAGCTTGAACTGGGATCCTTAACGCTGGTCCTTGCACTTTGCACCACCTGGGCTTAACCTGCTGTGCTACCGCCCGACTCCCGGTTGTTCCCTTTATAATAGCATTATTTATTTACATATTTTGTCCATTTTTATAGCAAATCTACCCCAAGAATTTGAAAAACATAGTAACAAATATTGAAAATATATATAAATGAAGAAATTTAATTTGTGAAATATTAAAGTGAATGCTACAAATAGTGAAAAATGTGACAAGTCTAGTAAATAATACTTTAGGACTCATATGTGAACAAGGCACAACATCATTCCTTAACAAATTCACAACATAATGATCAACAAAGATACTACAGTCATTGATTTGAATGGCTCATAAGCAACAACAACAAAAATATCATAGTTGGCCTTACTCCAATAGAGATAATCATTTTCTTTTTTTTTTCTTTTTTTTGCCTTCAGGGCTCGGTGGCTGCACCACAAATCCACTGCTCCTGGAGGCTATTTTTCCCCCTTTTGTTGTCCTAGTCCTTGCGCTTAACCTGCTATGCTACTGCCCAACGCCTCCATGATTTTCTTTTTAAAAATTTTATTCATGGAGGTCAGGCGGTAGTGCAGTGGATTAAGCGCACATGGCGTGAAGTGCAAGGATCTGGGAAGGATCCTGGATAGAGCCCCCAGCTTCCCATCTGCAAGGGGGTAGCTTCAGGGGCAGTGAAGCAGGTCTGCAGGTGTCTATCTTTCTCTCCCCCTTTCTGTCTCTGTCCCTCCTCTCTCCATTTCTCTGTCCTATCCAACAACAACAACTACAGCAATAATAACCACAACAACAAAGGACCCAAAAGGGGGAAAAAATGCCTTCCAGGAGCAGTGGATTCGTGCTGCAGGCACCAAGCCCCAGCAATAACCCTGGAGGGAAAAAGATGTATCAATGATTTGCAAGATTGTCAAACAGTAGGGTTACATTCCCACACCACTACCACCACCAAGGTTCTGTACCCTGCCCATCCTGCAATGATGACAATTACCATAGTTCTCTCAAAGTCTTTGATAATATTTTTCCAAGTTTATGTGTTCCAATTTTCTATATTCCACATGTGAATGAGACCTTTTGACAGTTGTCCTTTATGTCCATCCTTACTTCACTAAGCATAATCACTTCCAGTTGCATTCATCTTGTGCCAAAGGACACAATGTCTTTGCAAACTGGGAAGTAGTACACCACTGAATCCCATAAAATCTTTATCTAGTCATCTGTTTGTGAGCATTTAAGTTGCTTTCATATTTTGAGTATTGTTAATAATGCAGCTATGGACCTGAAGGTGCATATATGTCCCTTTGAATTTTTTTTAGTATCTTTTGCATAAATACCTAGAAGAGGTATTTCTGTAAATCTGTGCTTCCCACATTATACTATTCTGCCTTTTAATAGTTTTTTTTTTATTTTTGAGACCTCCCATGTTTTTATTTTTAAGTATTATTTATTTATTTATTTATTTATTTATTTATTTATTTATTTTTTATTTAAGAAAGGATTAACAAAACCATAGGGTATGAGGGGTACAATTCCACACAATTCCCACCACCCAATCTCCATATCCCACCCCCTCCCCTGATAGCTTTCCCATTCTCTATCCCTCTGGGAGCATGGACTCAGGGTCATTGTGGGTTGCAGAAGGTAGAAGTTCTGGCTTCTGTAATTGCTTCCCCGCTGAACATGGGCATTGACTGGTCGGTCCATACTCCCAGTCTGCCTCTCTCTTTCCCTATTAGGGTGGGTCTCTGGGGAAGCAGAGCTCCAGGACACATTGGTGGGGTCTTCAGTCTAGGGAAGCCTGGACGGCATCCTGATGACATATGGAACCTGGTGACTGAAAAGAGAGTTAACATATGAAGCCAGACAAATTGTTGAGCAATCATGGACCCAAATCTTGGAATAGTGGAGAGGAAGTGTTAGGGAGGTAAAAGGAGAAGTACAGACCAATATCTCTGATGAACATAGATGCCAAAATATTAAACAAGATCTTGGCCAACTGGATATAGCAACATATCAAAAAGATTGCTCATCACGACCAAGTGGGATTCATCCTAGGAATGCAAGGCTGGTTCAACATCCATAAGTCAATCAATGTCATTCACCACATCAATAAAAGCAAAGCCAAAAACCACATGATTATCTCAATAGATGCAGAGAAAGCCTTTGACCAAATCCAACACCCATTCATGCTCAAAACTCTACAAAAAATGGGAATAGATGGGAAATTCCTCAAGATAGTGGTGTCTATTTTTTGTTTTTTTAAATTTTTATTTATAAAATAGAAACACTGACAAGACCATAGAACAAGAACAATTCCCAGCACCAGAACCCCGTATCCCATCTCCTCCCCTGATAGTTTTCCTATTCTTTATTCCTCTGGGAGTATGGACCCAGGGTCATTATTCCTTGGAGAAGGTGGAAGGTCTGGCTTCTGTAATTACTTCCCTTCTTAACATGGGTGTTGACAGGTTAATCCATACTCCCAGCCTGTCTTTCTCTTTCCCTAGTGGGGCACAGCTCTGTGGAATCGGCACTCCAGGAGACATTGGTTGGGGTTGGCTGCCCAGAGAAGTCTGGTTGGCATTATGGTAGCATCAGGAACCTAGTGGCTGAAAAAAGAGTTAACATATAAAGCCAAACAATTTGTTGACTAATCATGAAACTAAAGGCTGGAATATTGCCAACGAAGATTTGGCATCTCCATTTTGGAAATAGCTAGTAGGTCTATTTTAGGTATATTCCAAGGGGCCTATGACTTTACATTTTTTCCTGAGCCTGACATCTAATCTGCAGGTGGACCCAAGTTATTGTCTGAGGAGATGATGTCCTGGCTGGAAAAAGGGCTAGAAAGCTAGATCAGGGAAGAGAGTTGCTTCCAAATATGGGAGAAATGTATAAATACTGTTGACTGTAAACCCCATATTTTACTGATAGAAGCAGAAGAAAAGGAGAAAGAGGTAGAAACAGAATGTCCAGAGCACTGCTCAACTCTGAAGTATGCTATTCCCAGGGATTGAACATGGCAACTTTAGATAAAGTTAGAGGTATGTAAGCCTGGTGTAATACCATTTTACAATCACCCTAGCTCTCTTCATAAGGTATAGAAAATTATTTAGATATGATATGAAAAAATTATATTTATACAGGGTCAAATAGTAAATGTGTTGGATTTTATGTCTCTTTTGTTATCTTTCACAGTTGCTTAATTCTAATTTGTAGTGTAAAAAACCCCAGAAAATATGTAAGTGAATGATCATGACTGTTTTTCATTAACTCTTAATTAACCAAAGCAGATGGTATGGTGAACTAAATTGGTGGACCATAGTTTGCCAATACTGCATTGAGATTATGTTGTAGAGAGTAAACTTGAAATTTTAAATTATAGTAGTTGGGAGTAATTCTGATTTGTTTATTTTGAGTAATACTTAGATGACATTAAGCTTGGCACCCAAGGTGGGCCTCTGGGGTCACTGGAAAACTTTACTATAGTGCTGCTTCTAACTCTCCCTCTGCTGACATTTTTATCTCTCGACTGTTAGTCCTTGCCCCTAGGGAAATTCAGGTTCATAGCAAGATAACCAAACAAGAGCAAGCCCTTTCTAAAGCCCTTGCTCCTCAAGCCAGCTATGATATATCATGGCCAGACTTCCTTCAATATGCTGTCTCTCTTATCGACCAGTCCCCTGTTCTCCCAAATGCTTCCAATTGCTTTTTATGTGCCTCTCTCAATAGGCCTCTTCTAGCTGTCACACCAGTAAATAATACTCCAGCTAACCTCACCAGCCTACCCAAGTCTTCTCTTTCTGCTGACCTACCACCTCTGACTTCAATTCCTCTTTATACAGAATCCATTGGTTCTGATTTCATTCTTACATGTTTATTGACCTCTTCTTTTACCCCCAGTGTTCCTCGATGTTCAAGGAACCTCACCTTGACTTCTAATGTGTATGCACCTTCTCTGTTTGTGTTTTGGTGCAACACTACCATATATTTTCATGTCAATTCTTCTCTACCTGGTCCTTGCCTTGTAGTTTCTCTTGTTCCACAGCTGACCCTCTATGAAGAAGAAGAATTTCATCAGCTGGCGATGGCTACCCACCGGAGGACCAGATGTGCAGTTTTTCTCCCTCTGATTGTTGGAATCGGATTAACCGCTTCCCTTGGAATTGCTGCTGGAGCTTTGGGACAATCTCTCTATGCTGCTGGACGCATTGAAAATCAGCTCCAACAGTGCGTTGACTTTACCTCTGACAGCTTGGAGTCTCTCCAGAGACAGATAAACTCCCTTGCCAAGGTGGTACTCCAGAACCGTCGTGGTTTGGACTTAATATATGCAGAACGGGGTGGTCTTTGCCTAGCATTGCGTCTCTCTCCTTCTCCGGCAGGGTGTCCTCCAGGGGAAAGGTAACGGGCTGGTTCTTTCTTGCTCACGACAGGGGTGACATGAAGTAAAAGACACCAGGGGACTCTTAGCGTGAATCTAGAATCTGAGTCCTTGAGTCCCAGAATCCTAGAGTCCCTTTATTGGCAAAGTGGACATGAGTTAAATAGAAAAGCAATGGAGGTAATTATTGTTGCAATATGACAGAAATTACAGGTTTCTTAACAGTCAGCATGCCCCTAAGGTAGGGGGTTGGTATGACAGGAATTGATGAGATACAAGACAGTTATTTTCCATAACACAAGCAACTTAATTATCCAAAGGTATTTGAGAGAAGCATAGGGGCTAAACCCGTAGGGTGAGACAGAGAGAAGATGGATATCAAAAGGCCATATAGTTTGGAATTTCTCTTGTCTGGGCTCTGAGGTGTGTGATGAAGTGTGTGATAAGGTGTGTTCTTCTGTGATCAGAAGGTGATTTTGAATAAGTGAATCTGCAGCCATGTGGCCTACAGTTAATGGAGGGAAGTACTGGGGTATCTGTGGGCCTGAGAGTCAAGAAGGAAAGAACCAAGTCTGAGTTTCCCCCCTTATGCTCACCTCGGTTGAGAGAGACTTACCAAGAGGTTATCTTCTCAGACCTCCATCCAAAGATGGGGGTGGTTCTCCCTAAGCTCTATCAGGCTCACACATGTTCCCAACAATTAAGCAGGTGAAAAACTATTCAAATGAGAACTTGAATATAATTAGCCTTCAATTGTGCTGAGTTCCTACATGTAGCTTTTCTGCTGCCTAACTAAGAATTCCTTGGGGAGGAAATAGAAGTTACTTTCTCCTTTTCCACTAAAGAGTATTTGGATATTCACACATAGATGAATGAAAATGGCATACTTGTTCCTTAGAAATTTGAAATCATTTGATAAATTGCCAAGACATTTACATTTTTAAAATTTATGTTGGAGGAGAAATAAACATTTATAAAACTTTGAAACTGAGTATTTAAATGTCATTATTTCTAAGACTACTGCCTCTAATGAATATTGATTATTCCATTTTGCGTTCACAGTACCTGTGAACCGCATGCATATGAAATGTCTCATATCATTATACATTAAACATATTTATAAACATATATGTCTATCCATATATATTTTTTACTAACCCCAGTCTTTAAAAATGTATTTATTAATTTGTTTATTATTGGATAAAGGCAGAGAAATTGAGTGAGAAGGGAGTGGGAGAGAGGGAAAGAGACAAACAGGCACCTGCAGCCCTGCTTCATCCCCCATGAAGCTTTCCCTCTGCATGTGGGGCTTAAATAGGGGTCTTTGTTCACTGTGTTGTGTATGCTTAACCAGGTACACCACTGCCTGGCCATCTAGACCTATTCCTTATTGGGAAACTGAGTCATAATAAGGCTTAGTAAAGATCTAAAAATGAAATGAAATCAGTGCTAAGCTCCAAAATTAATTCTTTTTTATAATAATATTAAAGTAGTTTACATTTTTTCTAAGTTATATATCTTAGGTCAGTCTCCTAAACAAATTTGTAATTCCATGTGCATTTGGAATGAAGATCTATCATCTTCTAAAGCTTAAGGTATATCACTATTTAGTGCAGATGTTTTAGATACCTAATTATTATCAGACAATTTAGATAGTAAACAAGTTTATCATGTTTTCTTTGGCTAAATGCCTTTATTAGGAAAAATAGATTATCATTGATGATTAAAAGTCCATATTACCATTCTATTCTCGATAAAAAAGCAGGATATTTTACATTTGTGAACTCAATACTATTTTATGATAATCACAGACAAATGATACAAGAAAGCCAGTCATTAAACATATCATTTAGCTACCCCTTAATATATGCTTTCTTTGAGTCAGGAGTTATTACTTATAATCACATTTAGCTACTCTGCATATGTATATAACTTTTTGAAAGTGTAAAGGAATAGTTTTTTTTTACATGTTAATTTGAAAGTTAAAAGCAACAAATTATGTTTTATACTATATGTTATCATAGACATTTGAATTGGCTTTTTTTTTGGGTGGGTGGGGAGCACATCACTGTGGCTTCATCCAATTAGGCCTATTTTTTAACTTTTTCAGGTGAAATATCTAGCTAACCATGACTATTCTTTAAATGTAAAGTTTATTCCTTGTCAAGGTAACCTTAGTTTGTAAAACTGGATGTTTCAGAAGTATAGCATCAGTAGTGCTCAGTAATTATATGAAGACACAGATTTGGTGCCAGCACCATCAATAGCAGAATTCATCTGGCTATTATCAAAACAAACACTCCCCAAATATCATCTAATTTAACATTTTTTTTGATAAACGAATTTTCAAATAAAATACAACTTTAAAATGAATCTTTTCTCATCAGGTGTCGGGCTGCGCCGTGGAGAAGAGAGGAGATCTGTAGTGAAGAGAGAACACAAATCTTTATTTGCGCTGGCACCTCAGAGTTGGGTGAGAGAGAAACAGGTTGGGCCACGTGGAGGTAGCAAAAATGGCCACCTCACGCAGTAACCTTTCCTGCGTCTAAACACTGAAGTGAAGAAGCTGGCAAGAGAGCGAAGTGCAGAAGAAGGGCTTTTATGGGAGTAGCTCTCTTGAGAATGGGAAGGGGGAGGAGTAACCACAGCACTCCAGGGTAGGATAATAACTCCTGAGAATGGGAAGGGGGAGGACCAACCAGAGCATGGTAACCATTGCAGGGAATAGACAATGCCCTGAGGGCACAACAGGCTCTCTGAGAATGTCCCAACTCTCCCGGGAACTAGCAATAGCCCGAGGGGACAACATGGCAGATGTGACTGCGTCTGCACAATTTCCCAGCAATCAGGGAATATAGAATGCTGATATTATCCTAATATGAGATCCTTAGATGTTGAACATTTCAGTCTGAAAGACAGGATGTCACAACTGAATATAATCATTTACCCTAGATAATATGAAATGCAACTAGTATCCTACTCATTATAATAGAGTGGGCTACTTGATAAGACTCCTCATTTACAGACTAATTTTAACCTAGTTTATTTGTAAAAACTGAGATTTGGGGTGATAGTAAACAATCTGTCATTCTTTTTTTAAGTATTGTATTTATTTTAATGAAGAGATCTGTAGAGAGAAAGGTACAGAGAGGAAGAGAAAAAGAAGGAAAGAAGAAGAGAGAGAAAGACAGTGAGAATCAAGCACTGCTCAGCTCTGGTTTATGGTAATGTTGGAGATTGAACCTGGAACCTCAAAGCCTCAGGCATGGAAGTTTTTTGCATAACTACTATGCTAGTTCTCTTTTTATAGCCATTGTGCCATCCCTCTAGACCTTCATGAGCAATCCGAACTGAAAATATAAAAGTTTTGATGTGAGGAATTATCATAGAGGAATGATAACAAAAATAGATTAAGCCGGGAGTCGGGCTGTAGTGCAGCGGGTTAAGCACAGGTGGCGCAAAGCACAAGGATCCCGGTTCGAACCCCGGCTCCCCACCTGCAGGGGAGTCGCTTCACAGGCGGTGAAGCAGGTCTGCAGGTGTCTATCTTTCTCTCCTCCTCTCTGTCTTCCCCTCCTCTCTCCATTTCTCTCTGTCCTATCCAACAATGACGACAACAACAATAATAACTACAACAATAAAACAAGGGCGACAAAAGGGAATAAATAAATAAAATAAAATATTTTTAAAAATAGATTAAGCCAATCATTATGAAATAAATGCTGAAACATAGTTTATAATCACTGTATTGTACTTACAGTTCATGTATGTAAGCTTATGTGATAGGAAATGTTGTTCTTTATGGAAATATACCAACAGTATTTTTTTTGGAACACCATAAAGATTCTCAGTTAAACTATGTAAATGTTATAGATTATTTGAAACTATTGATTCTCTTAATAATCAGTTCTGCTTCCCAGTTACAATAACGTGGTCAATATTTTATCATATGAACTATGTCACTGAGAGCTTATTTCAACTTAAATATTTCACATGTATACTTAATTTAATAAATATAGGCTTTCATATATTTATAATATGATAGTATTTAATCAAATCTCTCAAAGAAAATTTTAGTGAGTCATTTTTTTAAATAAAAATATTGTAAATTTTTCTTTAAACAGAACTGATTGACTCTGCTAATGGTTCATGAGTCAGTCAGAATTTCCTGTCTATAAGAAAATATTTTAATGAAATTAGGAATTTATTTTGCTGAAAGCAAAAATAACCTAAAATTTTAAATCTAAATTAGAAATGGAAAATAATTGATATAATTCAAAATTAGGGCCATGTGCCATATTTTAAATATTTAATTTCTTATGATTCTATTTTCTTTAGCAATAAAATGAAATAAAAAGCATATTGCAATAATATTTTAATCTACTGAGATTTTCAAAATTAGCTTTTGTGATATTAAAATATTTTTCTTGATTTAATCTACTTTTATACAATATAAACACCTGGAAATAATTGTAAAGATCTCATTAAAATTCATCTGTAGCAAATTTTAGGCTTACCATTTAGGGAAACTCAATTTTTTATAGAATATTTTTCTTATTATTGAAAAAGTCTTAATGATCTCAAAACAGACATTTTCCTTGAGTATGTAACACATGCAAATCTTATTCTTATTTTTTTATAATTTATATATGAAAAATATTCCTAAAATACCTTTGCATGCTTACAGAGAAGAATATACTTGCTCCACTATTTTGTTTTAATGGATTATGTTCATTTCTCACTCTCACATCAAATAGCATATCATATTAATTTAAACTAATAAAAAATATAATCTTATGTAAGGAGAAATTAGTCACTCAAATACATGTAGTAAATCACTATCCTTTCCTAGAATAGAAAAAAAATTAGTTATACTTGAAAAATAACCAGTCAAAAGATTCAAAATGAATGGATTAAAAATCAAGATCTGGCTAGAAGTGGACCTACCCTGTAACCCTGCAATTCCTCTCCTGAGGATACATCCTAAGGAATCAAATACACCCATCCAAAAAATATTTGTGTATAGTTACGTTCATAGCAGCATAATTTGTAATAGTGCAAACCTGGAAGCAACCCAGGTGTCCAACAACAGATGAATGGCTGAGTAATCTCTGGTATATATCTGGAATACTACTCAGCTATTAAAAATGGTGAATTCACCTTCTTCAACCCATCTTGGATGGAACTCAATGATATCATGTTAAGTGAGATAAGTCAGAAACAAAAGGATGAATATGGAATGATCTCACTCATAGAAGTGGACTAAAGAAATCATACTCAATGGACAGAAGCTGAAAGCATTCCCCCTCAGATTGAGGACTAGACAGGGCTTTCCACTGTCACCATTACTCTTCAACATAGTATTGGAAGTTCTTGCCATAGCAATCAGGCAAGAGAAAGAAATCAAAGGAATACAGATTGGAAGGGAAGAAGTCAAGCTCTCATTATTGCCAGATGATATGATAGTATACATAGAAAAAACTAAAGAATCCAGCAGAAAACTATTGGAAGATATTAGGCAATATAGCAAGGTATCAGGCTACAAAATCAGTGTACAAAAATCAGTGGTATTTCTTTATGTATTTCTAAATCTGAAGAAGAAGACATCCAGAAATCACTCCCATTTAATGTCTCAGCAAAATCAATCAAATACCTAGGAATAAAGTTGGCCAAAGAAGTGAAAGACTTGTATACTGAAAACTATGAGTCACTACTCAAGGAAATAGAAACTGATACCAAGAAATGGAAAGATATCCCATGTTCATGGATTGGAAGAATAAATATCATCAAAATGAATATTCTCCCCAGAGCCATATACAAATTTAATGCAATACCCATCAAAGTTCCACCAAGCTTCTTTAAGAGAATAGAACAAACACTACAATCATTTATCTGGAACCTGAAAACACCTAGAATTGCCAAAACCATCTTGAGGAAAAGACACAGAAATGGAGGCATCACACTTCCAGACCTTAAACTATATTATAAAGCCATCATCATCAAAACAGAATGGTACTGGAACAAAAATAGGCACACAGACCAGTGGAACAGAATTGAAAGCCCAGAAATAAATCCCTACACCTATGGACATCTAATCTTTGATAAGGGGGCCCAAAGCATTAAATGGAAAAAGAAGGCTCTCTTCAATAAATGGTGCTGGGAAAACTGGGTTGTAACATGCAGAAGAATGAAATTGAACCACTTTATCTCACCAGAAACAAAAATGAACTCCAAATGGATCAAAGACCTAGATGTCAGACCAGAAACAATCAAATACTTAGAGGAAAACATTGGTAAAACAGTTTCTCAACTACACCTCAAGGACATCTTTGATGAATCAAATCCAATTGCAAGGAAGAGTAAAGCAGAAACAAACCAATGGGACTACATCAAATTGAAAAGCTTCTGCACATCCAAAGAAACTATCACACAAACAGAGACCCCTCACAGAATGGGAGAAGATCTTCACATGCCATACATCAGACAGGAAACCAATGACCAAAATATATAAAGAGCTCAGCAAACTTAGCACCAAAAAAGCAAATGACCCCATCCAAAAATGGGCAGAGGCTATGAACAAAACATTCACTACAGAGGAGATCCAAAAGGCTAACAAACATATGAAAAACTGCTCTAGGTCACTGATTGTCAGAGAAATGCAAATTAAGACAATACTAAGATACCACCTCACTCCTGTAAGAATGGCATACATCAAAAAGGACAGCAGCAACAAATGCTGGAGAGCTTGTGGGGACAGAGGAACCCTTTTACATTGCTGGTGGGAATGTAAATTGGTACAGCCTCTGTGGAGAGCAGTCTGGAGAACTCTCAGAAGGCTAGACATGGACCTTCCATATGATCCAGTAATTCCTCTCCTGGGGTTATACCCAAAGGACTCCAAAACAGCCAACCAAAAAGAGGTGTGTACGCCTATGTTCATAGCAGCACAATTCATAATAGCTAAAACCTGGAAGCAACCCAGGTGCCCAACAACAGATGAGTGGCTGAGAAAGCTGTGGTATATATACACAATGGAATACTATGCAGCTATCAGGAACAATGAACCCACCTTCTCTGACCCATCTTGGACAGAGCTAGAAGGAATTATGTTAAGTGAGCTAAGTCAGAAAGATAAAGATGAGTATGGGATGATCCCACTCAGCAACAGAAGTTGACTAAGAAGATCTGAAAGGGAAACTAAAAGTAGGACCTGACCAAATTGTAAGTAGGGCGCCAAAGTAAAAACCCTGTGGTGAGGGGCAGACATGCAGCTTCCTGGGCCAGTGGGGCGTGGGATTGGGTGGGAGGGATGGGTCTTTTGGTGGTGGGAATGGTGTTTATGTACACTCCTAGTACAATGTAGTCATATAAATCAGTAGTTAATTAATATGAGAGTGGGAAAATTAATTGTATGTCTTGAAGTTTTCAAAACACAAACTGAATCTTTTTAATATATAGGCTTTGTAATTGATATGCAGACTCTCTCAAAAGCCTAGACCAAGTAGATCAGAAGCAACCAATAGCACAGCCATATACAAGATACTGGGTATTGTACAGCAAACCCTAACAAAAGGACTTTTCAAAGTTAACCCAATTACCAATTAATGTGATGATAACATTAACTATTGATTGTCTTTTTGAACCCTAAGACTGCAGGAACCTCACATCTCCACTATAGAGCCTCTACTTCTCCCAGTCCTGGGTTCCTTGGATAGGGCCCACTTTCCCATATGCCTCTCCCAATTCATATCAAATAATATTGCATCTGCCGATCACAACCTAATCAACACAACGATTGCCACCTCAACATGCTTCACTTCAGACTGTGTCCAGAGACTTCAAGTGTGGAATGACAACCCTTCAGCTTCATTACTAGGGTGAGACCTTTCCTTTCATAGTATACTCTAATTCCATCCCAGGTGGTTCACTTTCTAACAAAGTCCCAAAACCTAGATATACACCAGTTTCTGTGAGAGAGAGCGTATATTCACACGTATCTGCAAACTACTGCAAAATATATACCTGAAAGCAGAAGTACACTAGAGTTTGCAGTGAGTACCTCCCTAACACTTCCTCTCCACTATTCCAAGCTTTGCTTCCATGATTGCTCAACAATTTGTTTGGCTTCGTATGTCAACTCTCTTTTCAGTCATCAGGTTCCAGATGTCATCAGATTGCCGGCCAGGCTTCCCTGGACTGAAGACCCCACCAATGTGTTCATGAGCTCTCCTCCCCAGAGACCCACCCTACTAGAGAAAGAGAGAGGCAGACTGGGAGTATGGACTGACCAGTCAACGCCCATGTTCAGCGGGGAAGCAATAACAGAAGCCAGACCTTCTACCTTCTGCAACCCACAATGACCCTGAGTCCATGCTCCCAGAGGGATAGAGAATGGGAAAGCTATCGGGGGAGGGGGTGGGATATGGAGATTGGGCGGTGGGAATTGTGTGGGGTTGTACCCCTCCTACCCTATGGTTTTGTTAATTAATCCTTTCTTAAATAAAAAAGAAAAAAAGAAATCAAGAATTATAAAGTAGAACAACTTATTTCAATTTCTTGCTAATAATTTTTCATATTTAAGAAGATAAAATCATCACAGTGATGATAAAATCTAAACTACTTGGAAGGGCAAAATAGAAGACAGCATGGACTAATACAACAGAAATGTTATAATCAGAGATAGAGGACTGAGAGATATTTTATATAAATAAATATACCCATAATAACAACCTAGTAAATTGCGGTATATTCTGTGTTATAGAAAGCTTATGACAATCAGAACATTAAAGTTTAACAATGTATAGCTTTAATGTATATCTATGTTTATGTACTTATATTTGTATCATAAATGTATAAACTTCATAGCATGATTTATATATAGAATATGTATTTGTATATGTATATATTAATACAAATATATCTCTATGATAAATATTACAATTTTGATTCTACTGAGTACATTAGAAGTAAAACAAAGAATCAGAAGAAGATCTATCTATCTAGATAGATAGATAGATATCTGTGGAGTCATGTCTCCTCCCTAACTTCAGTGGACAGAGCTTAGTTTTGAAAATTATTTTTTATATTTTCCCTGTCCTTAGAGATGGCAGAGTAGATTTAAAAAAGTGGTCTGTTCCATGCTACTTTCTTTATTCATTGTATATGAGGTCCTTGTGTATATGAAAGACATAATTAATTTACATTTCAGAAAACCTCTAATAGGTTTTCTTTTTTTTATTGTTGTAGTTTTTATTGTTGTTGTTATTGATGTTGCTGTTGTTGGATAGGACAGAGAGAAATGGAGAGGAGGGGAAGACAGAGAGAGGGATAGAAAGATAGACACCTGCAGACCTGCTTAACTGCCTGTGAAGCGACTCCCCTGCAGGTGGGAAGCTGGGGGCTAGAACCAGGATCCTTATGCTGGTCCTTGTGCTTTGTGCCAGGTGCGCTTAACCAGCTGGGCTACCACACAACACTCTTCTGACAGGTTTCCTTTAGGAGTTTTGTCACAGTAGTAGGGACTTACTCTTTGAGTGGTTGTGGTGTCAGTAGTGCTTAGAAAAGATAAGAAAGAAAACATTAAGACATTATCTGTGGCACCCATTTATAAAGCACTGTGCAAAAAAAATAATAACTACGATCCATAACTGACAGTATTAGCTACAGAAGTTTGAGTTTTATTAAGCCTATTTCTACAAAGAAAATTAGATATAGTTTTCTATTCTCAAAATTGTTACCTCTAATGAGAAGGAAAATATAGGGCTGCTAGATTCTTAGTAGCTTTTAATTTGACTTTCTCTCAAATGTTGAGTTAAACTTTGATGCAAAATTTTCTAAAGTTCCTTGGGAAGGTTGGTGAACTTGAGCTAGTTTATTGTTATTATAACTTTGCATTCAACTTTTAGGCTTTCAGAGATCACTTACCAAATATATACTTCTTTTTATTAGTGATTTAATAGTGACTGACAAAATTTTGGTGTAAGTGGGGTACAATTCTACACAATTTCACCACCAGAGTTCAGAATCCCATCCCCTCTATTGGAAGCTTTCCTATTCTTTATCCCTCTGGGAATATGGAGCAAAAATCTTTATGGGGTGCAGAAGGTGGAAGGTCTGACTTCTGTAATTATTTTTACAATGACCATGGGTGGTGGCAGGTTGATCCATACCCCCAGGCTGTTTCTATCTTTCACTAGTGGGGTAGGGCTCTTCGGAAGGTGTGGTTTCAGGACACTGCTGTGAGGTAGTCTGCTCAGGGAAGTCAGGTTGGCATCATGGTAGCATCTGAAACTAGGTGACTGAAAAGCATTAAGATATAAAACAGAACAATTTGTTTAATAATCAGAAACCTAAAGGTAAGAATATAGCAGATGAAATTTGAGATGTTCGGGAGTTGGGCAGTAGTGTAGCAGGTTAAGCGCACGTTCACAAAGTGCAAGGACCAGTGGAAGGAACCCCATTGGAGCCTCCAATTCCCCTGGGGATTCGCTTCACAGGCGGTGAAGCAGGTCTGCAGGTGTCTGCCTTTCTCTCCCCCTCTCTGTCTTCCTCTCCTCTCTCCATTTCTCTCTGTCCTATCCAACAATGACGGCATCAACAACAACAACAATAATAACTACAACAATAAAACAAGGGTAACAAAAGGGAATTAATAAATAATAATAAAAAAGAAATTTGGGGTGCTCATGTTGGAAGGAGCTAGGAAGTCTATTTTTTAGGTTTATTCCAAGGTGCCCAAGACTTGACTTTAATCTTTTCCTGAGGCCAACAGCTATCATGCAGGTAAGCTAGGGGTACTGTCTGGGAAGATGGTGTTAGAGTTGAGGATAGGACTAGATATACTTCTAACGTTAACCTTTTGCTGGATTCTAAAAGATTACTGGACTGAATTTATATCTTACTTTATATTTAAAAAACAAGCTATTGTAACATCTCACATGAGCATGGTTTATCTTCTTAATTACTAATGAAAAATTTGACCATTGAATACAATTTGGAAATTAACAAATACTACAAAGCTAAAACAACTTTCAAGAAAATATATATAGAGGGAAATTGATAGACATGTTAAAAGATGGGTAAAATAGGGCAGAAAATATCAATGAAATGCTATCATATAAGTGCATTTTTGTTCCAAGCTTTTAAAAAAATGAAAGCCACATTTTGCCTAGATTCTATGTTATAAAATATTCTACTTCATTACATAGTCATTCCATAAATGATTTATCCAGAGCTCTATCATTTGGTATTGATATATTTTCAAATTATTTATTATAAATGATGTTTCATATTGAGATGTAGAATTATTGAGTCAAATGCTGGGGTAATTTGTGTTTCTTAATAATTAATCTGCAGTCCAAGAGAATGGGACAAAAAGAAAATTTAGAGTTGTGCACACTTGGATTTAAAACCTGCAAACTCCAATATATGTTTCCCTTATTAACATTTTTGAATAGAAATGATGGATAAAAAAATCTCTTAAAAAGATTAAATAAAACATTAATTTTAAATATGTTTATTTTAAAATGTTTATTTTTCTGATGGAATCTGACACATAGCTTATCTATAAATGGTAATGTATTTTCCTTAAAGATATTTATCTCTTCTAAAAATATTTACTGGGGGCCAGGTGCTGGCGCACCTGGTTAAGCGCACACAGTATAGTGCCCAAGGATCTGGGTTCAATCCCCTGTTCCCCACCTGCAGGAGGAAAGCTTCATGAGAAGTGAAGCAGGGATGCAGGTGTCTCTCTGTCTCTCTCCCTCTCTATCACCCCCTTCCCTCTCGATTTCTGGCTGTCTCTATCTAATAAATAAAGATAATATATATATTATTTATTTATTTGTTTGTTTGTTTTTGGATAGAGACAGAGAAAACCAGACAGGGGAGAGGGAGATACAGAGGGAGAAAGACAGAGTCATCTGGAGCACTGCTTCACCACTCGTGGTGACCAGGGCTTTAAACCCGGGTTCTTGCACACTGTAATCACTGTGTGTGCTTAGCCAGGAGTGCCACAAACTGCCCCCAGAATATTTATCTCTTAAGCAGCATATTTTTGTAGACATTTCTTTTTAAGAATTATTTCGTATGTAGTTTTATAAAACAGCTCAGTTGGATAACATGATGCTTTGCCATGTGCACAACCCAGGTTTGAAGGAAGCTGGTGTTGTGGTCTCTTTAACCCTTTCCCTCTGTGTCTCTTTGTTTCCATCAATAAAAATTACCCTTTCATGTTTACTTTTACATATGGCAATATCTTGACATCTGGGAGCTTATGTTTATGTACAGTAAGATAAATTTTTTACTTTTATATCATTTCTGTTTGTCTTTTAGGTTAAGAAGTACTAGAGGGGGAGTCGGGCTGTCTAGCAGCGACTTAAGCGCACGTGGTACAAAGCTTAGGGACTGGCGTAAGGATCCCGGTTCCAGCCCCCAGCTCCCCACCTGCAGAGGAGTCCTTTCACAGGCGGCGAAGCAGGTCTCAGGTGTCTAACTTTATCTCCCCCTCTCTGTCTTCCCCTCCTCTATTTCTCTTGGGCTTTTCCAACAACAACAATATCAATAACAACAATAATAACTACAACAATAAAACAAGGGCAACAAAAGGGAATAAATATATATATATATATTTTAAAAAAAAAAAAAGAAAGAAAAGAAGCCCTAGAGGCTAGAGAAATGGCTTCCAAGATAGTGTATGTACCTTGCTATATACCACATTACCATTTGAGTCTTACCACTACAAGGCAGGTGTCATGGTATAGGGAGAAACTCTGAGGCTGTATTGTCCACCCTTCACTCCACTTCCCACACCATATCTCTATATAGATTAAACAAAAAATGGCCTAAAAGTGAAGTTGAGTATGTGAAATATATTAACTACACAGGGGCAAAATTAGGAAATTATCCCCACAGACTGAAATCTCAAGTCAGCTATTTATATCACTGTCTTTTTATGCCCCGCCCCCCATGTTGAGGCTTTATAAAGTAATGTGAAGATAAATTGTAAATTAGATGATCTATTTTCCTAAGTATTAGCCAATTTAGTAACCACATATAACTGGCTTCTCTATTTGAGTTATAAAGATTAGATAACTTAAGGAGCAATTGCATTTAACAGAAATAGACTAATTCTGGATCAATAGTTATTATGTTTTGTAAATTGATTTATGACTCAAATGACCTTATACCACAGTTACTGCACAGGGATTCCTGTTAACATAGCAGATATCTAAAAAGGCTAACAATGACAGTCTTCAAAAACAATATTTATTTCCTAATTTTTTCCCTCATTTTTAAAAACCTTAGTTTATTTTTTAGTGGAAACAGAGACAAAGCGAAAGGGAATGGAAATGACAGAGGGAGAAGAGAAAGACACTTGCAGCACTGCTTCTTTGCTTGTGAAGTTTACCTCCTGTAGGTGAGGGACTGAATGGGGTCAGGAAGAAGGCTTGAACCTGTGTCTTTGCACACAATGCCTTATGCTCAACTAGGTGTGCCATGACCCAACCCCTGTTTATTCATTTAGTGTAAGTGAATTCCATCACCGCAGCTATAAGATAATCATAATAATTACACTTTTCTAATAGTCAAGAGAATTCAAATTGGCATCCAAATCAGCAATCATCTAACTTTTAAAGACTTATACATTTGTTGAGAGTACCAGTTTTGGTAATACATGGTCCTGGTCCTGGTCCCAGTGTTGTTAGGACATTTCTTAAAGGAGATTTTTACAACATATATGAAAAGACAAATAGATTGCATGCTCTTTGCTGTAGTTTGAGGAATTTGTCCCAAGGAGGAAGCTGAAAAAAAAAGTGATGTATGTATTTGATTTTATAAATTAATAAAGGCCACTGATAAAAGATAACTAGTGGCATTTTGCTTTTTTTTTTTTGCCATTAATTTTTTTTTGTTTTTTGAGCTAACTTTGGTTTACAAGATTTACAAAACCACAAATGTTTTAGAAATAGAATTTCGTACTTCCTCAAAATACTTTATTGTTAATTCCATTTAAGTGCCAATATCCCTCTATGAAAGTTCCCTAGATCCACATAGAACTCACAGGCCCACATCATTCTTCACATATACCTGAGTTACTTTCAGTTTTGCTGTCCAAGTCTGTAGTCTTCATTTGCCTTATCTGGATGTTGTTGTTACTATTCTTTATTGTATTTTTTTACTTATTTACTTGTTTTTACCACTAGAGTTATTGCTGGTACTCAGTGTCTGTACAATAAATCCAAGACTTCAGGCAACTATCTCTCCAACCCCTTATCTCCAACCCCTCATTTATCTGATAGGATTGAGGAAATTTGAGAGACAGAGGGGCAAAGAGAAAGAGAGCCCCTAGTACCTCTGTTTCACCGCTTCTAAGCTTCTCCCTTCAAGTATGGACCTGGCTCCTTGCATATGCTTTGAGCCACTGCTCAGCCTCTCTTTGTTTGGCTTTATGTATTTTCCTGGCTTTGTTTTACTTTCCCCATACAAGTGAGATCACTCTTTACTTTCCTATCATGAATGCCTTTAGTATTTTTTGTATGTATATTTTTAATTTCAGCTGTTATTTGTTTGAAATGCTCTTCATTCATTCTTCAACCTAAGTAGTATCCTAGCAGGATAATATATTGTTAAGTGGAGGTCTCTCCCATTCAGAACATTGAATACATGTTACTAGTTCTCTTTAGCTTGAAAATCTTCTTTCAAGACATCTTGTGATAATCTGGAAATTTCTTTATAGTGACTCTTCTCTCTAGTAGTCTTCAGAATTTTTTATTTGTCTCTGATCTTTACCATTTTAATTATTCTGAGCATCGGTGAACTTAGGTTTGGATTATTTTTCCTTGGGGCCTTTTCAATCACTTGAATTTGGTGGTAGTAGTGGTGGTGGTGGTGGTATATGTGTGTAATCTATTTTATTTTTTAATTTTAGGAAAGACTCAGATAATTTTTTTCAAACATGAATTTGCCCCTTTCTCTTCTCTATCTTGTACCCCTGTGAAGCAAATTTTGTTCCTCTTGATGTTGTCTCATAACTGTCTTATAGTATCTTGTTTTAGTATGTTATTCCCTCTTCTTCTTCTTTCTCTTTCTTTTTGTTACTTCTACCTTGGTTCTTGTACTCACTTCATTTTATTGCTTTTATTGCTACAGGATAATCAGTGGGGCTCTGTGACAGCATTACAGATTGACTGCTTCTTGAATCCCCTCCCTTCCTTCTTTCCTTCCTTCCTTCCTTCCTTCCTTCCTTCCTTCCTTCTTTCCTTCCTACCTACCTTTCTTCCTTCCTCCCTCCCTACTCTTTCTCTCTCTCTCTTCATTATTTTTCTTTATTCCCATTCTATTTTTTAAAATTTTTATTATAAAAAGAAAACACTGACAAAAACCATAGGATAAGAGTGGTACAATTTCACACAGTACCTACCAGTAGAACTATGTATCCCACCACCTCCCCTGATAGCTTTCCTTTTCTTTATTCATCTGGCAGTATGGACCCAGGATCGTTATGGGATGCAGAAGTTGGAAGGTCTGGCTTCTGTAATTGTTTCCACGCTGAACATGGGCATTGACAGGTCAATCCATACTCCCAGCCTGCCTCTCTCTTTCCCTAGTGGGGCAGGGCTCTGGGGAAGTGGGGCTCCAGGACACATTGGTGGGGTCGTCTGCCCAGGGAAGTCTGGTTGACATCATGTAGCATCTGGAACCTGGTGGCTGAAAAAAGAGTTAACATATAAAGCCAAACAAATTGTTAACTAATCATGAACCTAAAGGCTGAAATAGTTCAGCTGAAGAGTTGGGGGATCTCTGTTTTGTAGATAGTAGTCCTATTTTAGGTATATTCCAAATAGCCTATGACTATACTAGTTCTTTCTCTCTTTCTCTCTCTCTCTCTTTTTTTCTTTTTCCTTAGCCTGACATCTGATATGCAGGTGGATCCAAGATATTGTCTGGGGAGATGATGTCATGGATGGAAAAAGCTGTATCAGGGATGAGAGTAGCTCCCAAATATGGGAAAGGTGTGTAAATATTGTTGACTGTAAAGACCATTGATTTGATGTGATCTGGGGTCCATATTCAGCTTAGGAGCCTGTGTGACCTCTGCATCCCTGTAGATCTGAGCTCAACCCTAACCATTCTTTCTATTTTATTAAATAAGACAGAGAAATTGAAAGGGGAGGGGACACAAAGAGGGAGAAAGAAATATAGAAACCCTAGGGCTGTGTGGTGGCACACCTGGTTGAGTGCACACAATACAGTGCACAAGGACCCGGGTTCAAGCTTCAGTCCCCACCTGCAAGGGGAAAGTTTTCATGAGTGGTAAAGCAGTGTTGCAGGTGTCTCTCTGTCTCTCTCCCTCTCTATCACCTCTTTCCCTCTCAAATTCTGGCTGTCACTATCCTATAAATAAAGATAATTTAAAAAATAAGAAAAAAAAGAAAGAGAAACCTCTAGACCTGCTTCACTGCTCATGAAGGAGGGAATCTGGGGCTCAAACTGCAGCCCTTACACCTGGTAACAACTTGTCCATTCAGTGGTGTCCACCATCTCTCAGCGCCCTTCCTCTTCAGTTTTTGACATCTGTCTTCTTGAAAATTTTACCATCCTATTTTTTCCTTAAGTTTATTTATTTATATTTATTTATTTATTTTCCCTTTTGTTGCCCTTGTTGTTTTTCATGGTTGTAGTAGTTATTGTTGTTATTGATGTTGTCATTGTTAGGACAGAGAGAAATGGAGAGAGGGTGGGAAGACTGAGAGGGGGAAAGATAGACACCTGCAGACCTGCTTCACCGCCTGTGAAGCGACTCCCCCTGCAGGTGGGGAGCCAGGGGTCCTTGTGCTTTGTGTCATGTGTCCTTAGCCCTCTGCGCTACCGCCCAAATCCCGATTTTTCATTTTTATTTTTGTTAATATAGGGTTGGCAAAATAGCTTACTTGGACAATGTGCTGCTTTGTGATGTATGCACCTGAGCTTTGAATCTTCCCCTCATTGAAAGAAACTTTGGTGCTGTGTTCTCTTTCTCTGTGTCTTTCTCCGTTTCTATCTAAAAATGCTAGTCTATAATATAACTCATTAAACTCTGAGTTAAGGATATTGTTTAGTAAAATTATATGACTATACCAGCTCGATGTTGTTGGGTGTGTGTTTTCATCTAAATAATCACGCATCATATATGCTCATGACTCTACCTCCACCTTACACATGTATGCGTATGCATATTGTATATGTATGGTGGAGGAAATATATCCATTCTCTCTTTTTATTTCCTTTTATTTAAAAATACTAGTCCTCAATTCTTAGTTTGAAAGTTAGGGAGATGGTCTTGTAGATAAAATGCAGAATCTGCCACATGAAGAGTCAAGCTTGATCCCTGGTAACTTATTTATAGAAAATGTGTTCTGATTCTCTCTTTCCCTGTACCTCTCCCTATCTCTCTTTCTCTCAAAACAAAGATAGCTTAAAAAATCTTTTTCCAACTACAAAATTTGATGACGGTTTTTCAGACTGAAGGCTGAATATGATTCAGATATTTCACAAATATTTAATGAATCACCATGCATGTATTTTTTATGGTTGACTATTCTATCAGATGACTGTGGTAATGCAACAGTTCTGCTTCTTTTATGGCAATGTTTTTTATTATTGATCCCGGTATATGCAACTCTCTTCTATATTCTTGTTTCTAGTTCTAGGAAAAAATGAATTGCTTTTCAAGTTCAATTCTGATAAATTACCTATAAGAAGTTGAGGAAAGTAAGGATGAACATATATTTATGTCTACAGACTTGAATTTTTCTTTCACTGTTTCTGAAAAATTGCCGTATGCATTTTTATCTTTGTGTCTACAACTATTGAAATGTTAGATATTGGCATTCCTAATAAACTCAGTAGGTGTTCACTGATAGCCTTTTTAAGTACAGAGCATACTACATTCATTTTAGAGTAGTTATTCAGTATGATTGAATTATAGTTACATGGCTAATTGCAAGTAAAATCTCCTCTAAAGTTAATATAAAAAAGAATTACAGACTAAAGCAAAATGAGTGATAATGTATTATTATAGTAGAATGTCTTAATAGGGATTATTGTATTTCAGAAAAAAGTTGGGTTTGAGTCAAGAAGTAGTCCATAATAAATCTACAGAAAAGTCTGCCTCTACTTCCAGGTTTTTTTTTTTTTTTTTTTCTGTTGGGTTACTCAGTCTCTTTTTTTCATTTCTTTTTAATTTGCTAAGTTATTCACTTAAAAAAATAAAAATTTCCACCTTCTGCATCCCACAATGACCTTGGGTCCATACTCCCAGAGGGTTAAAGAATAGGCAAGCTATCAGGGGAGGGGATGGGATATGGAGTTCTGGTGGTGGGAATTGTGTGGAGTTGTATCCCACTTATCCTATGGTTTAGTCAATGTTTCCTTTTTATAAATAAATAAATAAATAAATAAATAAACAAAAATTAAAAATATGTCTGACTTAAAGCTCCCCAGCCCCCAAAATCACATGACTTATTTC
This sequence comes from Erinaceus europaeus, assembly GCF_950295315.1. NCBI lineage: Eukaryota > Metazoa > Chordata > Mammalia > Eulipotyphla > Erinaceidae > Erinaceus > Erinaceus europaeus. Next base: position 30,213,969 of record NC_080172.1, on the reverse strand, counting down.
TACTTTAGACATCTTGTGTATAATATGATTCTTCTTTACAATTTTTTTTGATATGAGAACTAATTTCATATCCTTTCCTTATTCCCAGTGGACATTGAATTCTTAGTAAATTCTTAGTAAGTAGGTGTCAGGTAATGGCTCATGGGTAGAGCACATGGTACCATATCAGATAACCCTATCTACTCTAACTTCTGTTTCCCACCTGCAATGGGAAACTACACAAATAGTGGAGAAGCTCTACAGATGTCTTTCCTTCTCTATCTCTCTATCTATCACTCTCTATCAAAGAAAAATGAAAAAATAAAATAATGATTGTCAAGAATGGCAGAGCGGTGTAGGCATTGACAACCCACAAATAACTGTGGAAAATAAAATATTCTTAGTAGGAATTACAGTTTGTCTACCAACTTAGAGTGTAACTGAATAAGAAGAAATAAAAATTACAAATAAACATGGATTTTTATGGTTGCATGTTAATGTACCTTGTTGATTTAATGCAATCAGAATGGGATTTTATGTAAGGAAGAAACTATATAATACTGTTTGTAACTTGAATATTTAGACACTCTTTTTATACTAATCTAGTATCAAGTCTCTTGACTTCTAGTGCTGTTTAGAATACATAGAATTTTAATGCAAAACCTTAACATAAGATTTTGAATACAGAAGTATTCAAAATTCAAATTAAAAAAATAATTTTTTTTAAAAAAAATACTTTTTAATATTTTTAAGGAACATAAAGTCTTAACTATAAAGTTTTGTTTTCATCTATTAGATGCATATTAGGAGACTAACACCTACCAAATGCAATAGCCAGTCAAAAATTTGTCCCACTGTGATCTTACATTTCTGAAATTCAATTGCTTCTTGTTTTAAATTAAGTAACTTTATGCACACTTTTATTGAACATTTGTCATAAAATACGTCATAACACAGCATTCATCTTCAATCTTCAATCATAAAGCAAAAAATCCAGTTCTTTATTGTGCAAAATAGATTTGTTTTGTACATGTTTTTGTTCTTGTTATTGATTAGCGATAGCTGGTTTTTTATTTACTAAAGGACTATAGTATGTCTATCTGGAAACTTCACAGATGATTCAAGTTTAATATTTTATATTTATTTATTTGTTACTGGGTAGAGACAAAGAAGTTGAGAAGGCAGAGGGAGACAGAGAGAGACCTTCAGCCCTCCTTCATCACTCATGAATCTTTCTCTCTGCAGGTGGGGATCAGGCGCTTGAACTTGAGTCCTTGTGCACTGTAATATGAACACTTCACCAGGTCCACCACCACCAGGACCCTAATACTTTATTTTATAAGTAACACAACTTGATTATCTAGTGTAACTCATCAGTTAGGGAGTAAAGTTTTCACCATTACTTTATGGGAAAAAATAAATATATTTTTAGGTTCTCTGGATGACAGGAGTCAGCATTTTGTGTGTCTCAGGATTGAGAAAAAGCTTCATTATACCATTAGCAACCAGAGCAAAGAGGTTTTATTGAGTGATGAACTCACAAAATATATCTTACAATGAGGTTCTGTTCAGTGTCTCCCATGCAGACACCATAAGGTTCTGCCAAAATGTCTCTGGCAGGTATGGCTCCTGATCTTCATTCAGGCTCACCATCCCTCTCTATGATGGGCATGTGTGCATACAGCTACGTCAAGTGTAAGTAAGCATCTTAAGGACAGGCATAAACAAAAGCATAAGCATTTTGAGGTTTACATACAACTTCTTAAGGGCATGCAAAATTGAATGATTTCTCTCCTAGTATGTACACCACTCTATATTAGCCTTGCTATCTCCAAATCTTGTGATTATATCAGCTGCTATGTTTACTCTGCAAACCATGACTTACCCCTAGGATGTGCGTATTATACCAGTATTTCAGATAAGGTAGGCTTCGGGTTCACATGAAGGTCTGTTGATCAATGTCTGGACTCATCTGATATGACCAAAATTCCCTGAGGGGTGGAGACAGAGCTACAGAATTAACAAAGAATTTCTGAAATGTCTGGTATAATGCATAGCTGCTAGTAGTTAAGAAAAATAGTTCAGCAGATAAATAATAGGCATTATAATTCAGAGGTCCATCAAGAAAACAGTTCTCCAACATTGCTTAATGCTTTAAGTGACTACATATTTTCTTATTTCTTCTGACTTGCCAGTAAAATATGTTCACAAGACAGTGATTGACAAAGAGAGACCAGTTTCTATGAAATGTAGTAACTTAGAAACAGCAAGGAGGGGGCTGGGAGGTGGCACAGCAGGTTAAGCGCACGTGGCGCAAAGTGCAAGGACTGGTGTCAGGATCCCAGTTCGAGCCCCTGGACCCCCACCCGCAGGGGAGTCGCTTCCCAGGCGGTGAAGCAGATCTGCAGGTGTCTGTCTTTCTCTCGCCCACTCCGTCTTCCCCACATCTCTCCATTTCTCTCTGTCCTATCCAACAACAATAAAACAACAAAGGCAACAAAAGGGAAAATAAATAATTAAAAAAATAAAAAAAGAAAAAAAAAGAAACAGCAAGGAAAGACAAGTAAATGGCAAAGGTTAGACTTCTATGTTGTATAACTGAATAAGTGATATTGGTCCTACAGAGAAATAAGGGAAGGAATTCATAGATTATTCCTATATATTTGACAGTATTTATTTCCCTAATTGCCAAGGTGATGGTTTTGTTTGTTGAATATTTGTAACAGGTGTACAGTAGAGAATCTGGCACAACTTATGTGATGGGTGTGCATGCGTGTGTACACGCGCTTGTGTATGTGTACCCCATACCAGGTTATTAAAGCAATGTTTGAAGAAGTTCACTGTGGTAATATTTATTATGGAAGAGAATAAAATGGGAGGCAATCTGAATATCTATAACTTGAAGCGCTCAATAAGAATATGTATAATACAATATAATTTTAAGCTATAAACGAAAGCAGTATTTTGTTGCTTTTATGTTTGGTGTTATGTCCCGTTGTTCTTTTCTTCCTATCACAAAACTGGCCAGATGTGACTGAATTGTCTAATCCATGACTTTTGCTCATGTGGAGTCATTGTGCTCCAAAATCTCATTACTGCAGAGTTTCCCTGCCATTTGATGTTAGGCGTAGCATGGATGTAATTTGTCTGGAAGCTTCAATGACTACTATAGTGGGTCCTGGCCTCACATTCATACCTTTTTTTTTTTTAAAATAACCGAAACAGTTCACATGTAACAATATGCCTTTTTTTCTCTGAGCCCCACATCAGTTGTCTGGTGTCTGGTTCTCATAAAATTATCCTGACATTCGCAAAGCAGATGTCCTTTGAGTTTTGACTGCAGGGTGAGGTGACCCACCAGATGTGGTTTTCTGGTGAGGTTTGAAGGAAGCATACAATGTTTACATTAACCTTTTCAAGCCCTTTCCCATTTGGGGTTAGCAGCATGATGGTTAAATAAAGATGCTTAGTCATCCAGAATCCTATAAGCACTTGACACCATGCCAAGTCATCTTTTTACCCCTCATGATTTGACTGTCCTGGTTGTGGTAGAGAAGCAGTCTGTTAATAAGAGCTCTGTGCTATTTGAGTATCTATCTACGTCAGGACATTGCTTTGTGTTCTTTTCCCTTTGGTTATATACTTTTGCCAAACCTCATTATGAGACCAACTGGCCACTAACAGGAAATGGGTGAAAAATCCATCCTGATTTTATGAATTTCTGGACTGCAAAAAGATTTCTCAATTATTTTATTTCTCAGATTACGATTTTTTAGAAAGAGCATCATAGGATGGATTCATAAATAATAAACCTCAGATTGTTGAAGGATTCATTAAGATATTTTCACACTAGCAGAATTCCCTCTTGACCTGCTTAGTTTTACCATGGGTGACAACCTTTGGAAGTCTGAAATAATAGTAGCTTAGTCAAAGAAAGAAAGTGATAATTTAAAGAAATGACTATAACTAAGCTCTATATGAATTTGTTTTTACTAAGAAACGAAACACAAAGTTAAACACTTGCCTTTTCTTTGGCTAAGCTTAAAACAGCTTTCCACTTTTTTTTTTTTTTTTTTTTTTTTACTTAACTTAAAACAGCTTGCCACTTTCTTAAGGCTTTCTTTCTGTATCTTTCTAATTTATGGAAAAAAATGTAGCAGCTATTAGTAGATTTAAATGTTCCAACAGCTCCAAGGCAATACAAATATCATTTTACAAATGTGAAACTTGTCATAGTGCTCAAGTAACAGGAAAAAAAAGAAAAAAAAACATCATGAAGATTTTTCTTTATAAGTATTCGTGACAGCTAAAAAGTAATAATTCCTATTAATAAATGATTTAATATGTCCCAACATGTGTCCAGACCCACAGCTATTGTGTCAATAAACCGACATAATCAGTTTAATGTGCTGTAGGCAGGGACAAGCAATGCATACAAATGTAAAGAGAGGAGACTTTATCTCATCTATTATAGGGTTTTCTCAGTGGTGACAAGTTTGAGACATCCCTGTGTAAAATCTCTTACATTTGTACCTGTCCAAAATGTGTTTTCAAGTTTCTTCTTATCTTTGGACCATTCTAAAGCCATTTTCATTCAACTTTAATCTTCTCAGTGTATCTTGTTAGTTCTGTCTTACTTTGATTAGGGTGTGTACTCCACCATTCTTGACAGGAAGACTGAGGATGTGGGAAAGAAGGAAGATGGGAGGAGGGAGGCAAAACAAAGAATTCAAATAGATTTTATGTGTACTATCTTTGGCTGGAAAAGAGAAAATCACAAATTACCCTAGTTAAACTATATATCTTAAACAGGTACTTAAGAAAGAAACATATCCGTGTTGAAATACATGCATGTGTTCTGTGTCTGTGAATGTATATCAGTTTATCTTATGCTCATGTATATTTTCAAATAAGATGTGCCTAAATCTAAAAATGAAATATTTCAGAATATAATAATGAATTCACATATGAAAGAGGAGATTAAAAAAGCATAAACTCTAGATAGCTTTGTCCAGTATCATTAGAAAAAAATGATTAAAAACTGTAATTTGTTCCATGTTTCCAGTGTGTCAGTTGCCTTTTAGATCCTCTTTATGCAATTACTGCCAAGTTTCTTAGGGAAAACACTCTTTTAGCATCTATTTACAGACCATTGAAGTACAACAATGCAGGCCTTCGTTTACTTTAGTGTGTGTATGCAATCTGAACCTCTCTGGGTTTAAAGGTCTGTGTTAAGAGAATAAAGACAAAATGTCATTAGTAGGAAGATAAGCTTCATAAGTATGAAATATTAATAGTATTTATATTAATAGTATATATACATATGTCAACTGAATAGAAACCTGCAGTCAATTCTATAGTACATATAAAATAGTCAGGATCTGGCAATAGACCAAATATCAATTGCAATGCAAAGTGTAGGAGTAGTGGAATATTACTCAGCTATAACAGAAGACGAAGGCTTGTATCTTTCTGGAATATGGGTAGAACTAGAGGAGACCATGCTAAGGGAAATAAGACCGAAGGAGAAAAACAGGTAGTGGAGTGTTTCACTTATATTTGGGGATTAAGAAACAAAAGTAAAAGATATAACAAAGCATTGATAAGCCATCTACATCAGCAGAACCAATGATACTAATTGGGGGAGGGAATAGGACAAATGGTGTTTGGGAGGACTAGGCAGACTATAGTGGTGAATGAGGTGGGGAGATGTGATATTATAACCCCAAGACAATAACTTTCCTTTAAAATGCCATTTGTTTTTGTGTTTGCTTTTACCAGAGCACTGCTCAGCTCTAGCTTATGGTGTTCGTGGTGATGGTATATGTGTGTGTATCTGTGTGTGTGTATGGGGGGGGGGTAGGGGTGGGGGGAGTTGAACCTGGGACTTTGGAGACTCAGGCCTGAGAATCTCTTTGCATAACCATTATGCTATCCCTTCCCTTTCAATACCATTTGCCCAATAATAATTGTCACAATAAAAAAAAAAGAAATTGAGAGCACTTGAATTATCCTTAAGTAGGGAAATTGGGTGGGATAAAAACACTGCTGCAGGAGAAATAAAAAGAACTCTGAGGTGTCCATCCATTAGGAAGGAAATATGGAAGTAGTGAGACCTGAGGTTATTGGTACAGATCTCTTTTACTTGTGTCTCTTCTGGATTCAGGCTGGAGTAGTAGTCCTTTAAGAACAAATTTCTTTTATATTTAGATACAGATTGTTTCTACAAATCTTTCCAGATACAGCTAGAATGAGAAAACAATGTTACAGATGAAAACACACATTTTGAAGGGAGGTGAAATAATAGACCCAATATTGTCTCAATAAAAAAAAAAGAATTGAATAACTTAAACTGTGATTCTATAGCTGATAGTGACTTAATAACAAGTTATATCTGTCTGTTTTTTGTAAATGTTATAGCAGAAAATATAGTTGTTACATCTACATTTTTCTTTAAAATTTTTATTTATTTATTTTGAATAAACAGAAAAATGGAGAAGGAAGATGGAGACAGAGGAGAAAGACTCCTGAAGTGTTGCTTCCCCACTTGTGGAGCTTACCCCTCCAGATGGAGTCTGAAGATATGAACCTGGGACCTTGCACACTGTAACATGTTAGCTCTACCATGTGCCTCTCATTCCCCTCCCCTTCACTCATCCCCCGCCCCATCAGAGCACTGCTCAGCTTTGGCTTATGGAGATATGGGGAATTAAACCTGGGACCTTTGGTACCTCAGGTATGGAAGACTTTAAATAAACATTATTCTATCTTCTCAGCCCAAATCTACATTTCCTAAAGATAATAACCTTTTGAAACAGTTCAATATTTAAATAGTAAATATATGTGCTTAGATATTCAGACTTATAAATATACAGATTATTGTAAGTAGATGCCCAAATTGGAGAAATAGTGGGCTGCAATCATAGTATTAGCATAAAGTGGTATCTTTAGGTGAGCAACATAACTCACTTGGAAGTGGCCCTGCTTTGCCGTGAGTATGACCCAGACCCACACCAAATTGAAGGAAGTTCTGTGGTATGTTATCTTTCCCTCTCTCCCTGTGTATTTATCTGAAAAACTAAAACTGGACTGGTGAAGCCCAGAGAATGGAGAGAGAGAGAGAGAGAGAGAGAGAAGAGGAGAGGAGAGGAGAGGAGAGGAGAGAGAGAGAGAGAGAGAGAGAGAGAGAGAGAGAATGAAAAGAAAGAAGAAGAAGAAGGAGGAGGAGGAGGAGAAGGAGAAAAAAGAGGAGAGAGAGAGAGAGATGAGAGAGAGAAAGGAGAGAAGGAAGTCAATCCTTAAGTCTTGCCATAACTGGCCAGATATATTAAAACTAGTCAAAATATATTCTGGTCTACTTCTTAGTTCAGCTTATAACCAATCTTCATTCATTTTTATCATTTTAATTTTTAATAATACACTGAAAAATTATTTCATAGGTCCTACTAGACTGTTAACTATAGCATACTTTTTGTTCATATAAAATGATATTTTTACTAATATAATTTGGACTTCAAAGTACTTTCTGTTTTAAGTGGTAGTATCTGGGAGAATTCATTTTTGTACATTAATTCTGAAATACTGTTATAAATTTCATATTGCTTATAATTTTTATATGATTCCATAGCAACAAAGGATAAAAGAGCCCATGTTCATCATGTTCATCAGGAAGCAATTACAGAATCCAGACCTTCCACCTTCTGCATCCCACAATGACCCTGGGTCCATACTCCCAGAGGGATAAAGAATAGGAAAGCTATCAAGGGAGGGAATGGGATACGGAGATCTGGTGATGGGAATTGTGTGGAGTTATACCCCTCTTGTCCTATGGTTTTGTTAATGTCTCCTTTTTAAAATATTTTTTAAAAGAATAAAAGAGAAAGAAATATATGCACAGGGCACAGGGATGCATGCTTAGTATTCATCTAAATATTGAGGAAAAAAATTTCAATTTCAAATTTCTGTTTTTTATTTTTTCCAGTAGCACTCGATAAAGGGTGTCATGGGCATTCCTCATTTAAACCAGGTAAATAAAGCATTTGGAAGTTCAGTCTATAAAATTGGGCTTTTATCTATTAAATTATAGTCAAATTGATCTAAAACTTTTGAAAATATTTTATTTATTTGTTTTAGATAGTGACAGAGAGGAATCAAGAGGAGATAATGAGAGGGCCTGGCGGTGGAGCACATAGTTAAAAGCCCATATTACCACGTGCAAAGACTGGGGTTGGAATGCTTCACCAGTGGTGAAGCAGGTCTTCAAGTATGTATCGTTTTCTCTATCATCTGATCTATCTGTCTGCCTGTCTGTCTACCTACCTATCAATCAATCTATCTATCTATCTATCTATCTATCTATCTATCTATCTATCTATCTATCTATCATCTATCTATCTATCTTCTATTTATCTTTCCTCCCCCTCCCAATTTCTCTGTCTTATAAAACAAATGGTAGCCACAAGCGGTGGACTTATTACTGTGACGGAGCCCCCCTATGGAAGGAGACGGGGTGAAGGGGGTGGGTGGAGCTTTTACCTGAGTCCTTGCACACTGTAATATGTGAGCTCAACCAGGTGCACCACCACCCAGCTCAATCTAAAACTTTATATAAGTGAAAAAATGATTTTACAAGGATAGTATTCATGGAGTTTTTCCCCCTAAAAATATTAGAAATGTATTCCTTATACCTAAAGAAAATAAAATTGTCTTCAAGGATTCAGGTAATGTCCCCATCGATAACATAAAACTGATATTTTCCCTATTGTGTGACCTTGAACTTCCCATTAATCTCTATGTTATTCTTTTCCTTCATCTGTTAAGTGAAAGGATTGACCTAAATGATGTTAACATAACTTCTAACATTAATGATTCTTGTTACGTTAGTTGGTATCAGAAAGAGAGAAAGAGTCACCACTGAAGATTGCCCTTAATTTTGACGCCCTCATGTAGTGCCGGGACTTGAATTCGGGATGTCCATGGCAAGTTATTTGTCCTTTTAGGTCATACCATCCTTTAGTTTCTTCCCCCATTCTTATTATTTACAGCAATGGGGACAGTTTGCCTGTGTCTTCTGAAAGCAACACACTTGATTTCAGATAAATAATTGTAATCTCTAGAGCTATAATTGTTCCCTCATCATTGCTTCCTCAAGTAGAAACACACACATTTTAACCATTATTTCATAGATGTGTGTACATTAATATGGGTATCTTTTCAGAATTGAGTTATTTATACAAATATTATCAGGAAGTTATGTTTTAATTTTTATAAGTGATTTAATAATGATTAACAAAGTTGTAGGATAAGAGGGGTGCAAGTCTAGATAATTCTCACCACCAGAGTTTTACATTCTATCTTCTCCATTGGAAGTTTCCCTATTACTTATTTCTCTGAGAGTATAAACTCAGCATTATTATGGGACGCAGAAAGTGGAAAGTCTAGCTTCTGTAATTGCTTCTTTGTTGGACATGGACATTGGCAGGTCAATCCATACCCCCAGCCTGTTCCTAGCTTTCCTCAGGGGGGTTCGACTCTGGAGAAGTGAAACTTCGGGACACATTGATGAGGTCATCTGTCCAGTGAAGTCAGATTGGGATCAGGGTAGCGTCTGCAACCTGGTGGCTAAAAAGCGGTAAGATACAAAGCAGGGTAAGTTGTTTAATAATCAGGAAACTAAAGGTAATGACCTGAGTAAAACTGTAAGAATGTGTTTATGAATTGATAATCCAAACCATCTCTTGCAGACTATATTGCTCATTTTTAGGTGGATTTATGATAGAAATCTGTGTTGCCTGAGCTTTTTGTCAGTGAATGTTGTTTTATTTTAGAATAGAGGACAAAATGGGCACTGATTACGAAATAAAGGTATTGTCAAAGTATATGAGAGATAATTTCCCACTGGGGTTTGTTTCCTTAGTTGTAAAACCATGTGGTCAGGAGGTAAAATTAGGCATATATATATATATATTTCATTTACAAGGAATCCTTTGCAACTGGAATTGGCAGTTGTTTTTTGGTTTAAGATCATGTACATATGAGTGCAGTCATGTGCACACACACACACAGTCACATATAATAGATTCATCTGAGTCCCATTTGCCTGTCTCGCTGACTTTCATAAGCAGGATTAATTTTACTTTGATAACAGCACGAGTTAGGTCTCTACTGCTGTAAGTGATCTTGTTTACTATGTTAGTTTTATTGCTTAATCCACACACAAACAAATACTTTACAAATGCTAAGATGACAATGCCAACAGCATTAATAAATTAATATTTAAGGGATGGAAATAAAATGACTTTTCAGGTGTGGTTAACAAGAAAATATCACTATTAAAAATAAAGTGTCACCTGTGTGACATAATTATCTTCTCAAAAACACATTACAATTTCACAATTATTCATAATACTTGGAGCTATGATATAATATTATTTTAGAGACATACAGACACTTTAGCATATAAATATCAGATATTTAGTGTAGCATTTAAGTATTCACATTATTTATTTATTTATTTAATTTATTTATAAAATGGAAACACTGATAAGACCATAGAATAAGAGGGGTATAATTCCTATCACCAGAGCTCTGTATCCCATCCCCTCCCTTGATGGTTTTCTCATTCTTTATCCCTCTGGGAGTATGGACCCAGGGTCATTATGGGATGCAGAAGGTGAAAGGTCTGGCTTCTGTAATTGCTTCTTCACTGAACATGGGCGTTGACTGGTCCATACACCCAGCCTGTTTCTTTCTTTCCCTAGTGGGGAGGGGCTCTGGGGAAGCGTAGCTACAAGAAACATTGGTGGGGTTGTCTGCCCAGGGAAGTCTGGCTGGCATCATGGTAGCATCTGGAACTTGGAGGCTGAAAAAGAATTAACATATAAAGTCAAACAAATTGTTGATTAATCATGAACCTAAAGGCTGGAATATTGCAGATGAAGATTTGGGGTCTCCATTTCGGAAATAGCTAGTAGGTCCATTTTAGGTATATTCCAAGGGGCCCATGAATTTACTAGTTTTTGCCTGAGCCTGACATCTGATATGCAGGTTATTGTCTTGGGAGATGATGTCCTGGCTGGAAAAAGGGCTAGAAAGCTGGGTCATGGAGGAGAGTAGCTCCCAAATATGGGAAAAGTGTATAAATATTGCTGACTATAAACTCCATCAATTTGATCTGGGGCCCATATTCAGCACAGGAGCCTATGTAACCTCTATATCCCTGTAGGTCAAACTTGCATTCTGTATCCACATTTTTTTAAACTCTGGTTTCCAATAAGGCAGTCATTTTCTACTCATGTAAAATACTTAAATCTCATATAATTATTTACATAGTGAAACCTAAGATGAATAGCACTTTTTTTTTTTTGCTCAGCTAAATGCAAGCCCTTTGATGACAAAAATTTCATTTAAATTTCTCATGTTGCCTTGCAAAAACTGATAGCTCAGTGCATTATTTTTTCTTTTTGATAGAGACAGAGAGACATTGAAACAAAAAGGAGAGACAGGGTAGACAGATTGACATCTGCAGTGGAACCTGCAGCACTGTTTTACTGCTTGTGAAGCTTCTATCTGAAGGTGAAGACTGGGTGTTTGAATCATCCTTGTGTACTGTAATATGTGTGCTCGATCATGTGCACCACTACTTGGGTTTTTATTGAATTTAATGACTGTCTTATCTAACTTAGAGATAAGGACATTTTTAATTTCACGAGCATTTTTTTTTTTTTTGGCCTTCAGGGTTATTGTTGGGGCTCAGTGCCAGCACTATGAATCCACTGCTCCTGGTGATCATTTTCTTTTCCATTTTTATTGGATAGAACAGAAAGAAGTTGAGAGAGGAGGCAGGGATAGAAAGACACCTTCATTTCTTCATGGATGCTTGCAAAGTGTCCCCCCTGCAGGTGGGGTGCCGGGGGCTTGAACCCAGATCCTTGCTCAGGTCGGTCCATACTCCCAGTCTGCCTCTCTCTTTCCCTAGTAGGGTGTGTCTCTGGGGAAGCTGAGCTCCAGGACACATTGGTGGGGTCTTCAATCCAGGAAAGCCTGGCCAGCATCCTGATGGCATCTAGAACCTGGTGACTGAAAAGAGAGTTAACTTACAAAGCCAAACAAATTGTTGAGCAATCATGGACCCAAAGCTTGGAATAGTGGAGAGGAAGTGTTAGGGAGGTACTCACTGCAAACTCTAGTGTACTTCTGCTTTCAGGTATATATTTTGCAGTAGTTTATGGATACATGTGAACATATGCTCTCTCTCACAGAAACTGGTGTATATCTAGGTTTTGGGACTATGTTAGAAAGTGAACCACCTGAGATGAAATTAGAATATACTATGAAAGGACAGGTCTCACCGGAGTAATGAAGGTGAAGCACTGTCATTCCACACGTGAAGTCTCTGGACACAGTCTGAAGTGAAGCATGTTGAGGTGGCAATCGTTGCATTGGTTAGGTTGTGATCGGCGGATGCAATATTATTTGATATGGATTGGGAGAGGCATACGGGAAAGTGGGCCCTATCCAAGGGTTCCAGGACTGGGGGAAGCAGGGGCTCTATAGTGGAGATGTGAGGTTCCTGCTGTCTTAGGGTTCAAAAAGACAATGTTGTTCTTGTTTAAGCAACAGAACATGATTAGCTAGTAAAAAATATTAGTTATGCTAGATTATAAGAATTGGAACTGTTTTGGTAATTAAGAGTTTTAATTGGTAAGAATCATTCAGCTATAGCTTATAAAGATCTTAAAATCTAGGCACTTCATGTTTAATGACAAATACTGAACACATTGTTTTGTCCATTCTTTTTTGTTTGTTTGTTTTGTCCAATCTTAATATCTGCACTTAATGCAAATATTATTGTCAAGGCTTTGAATGTCTATATAAGTTTGACAATAATTATTTAACAATATTGATTTAGCAACAAGTCATATAAAAAGGGAGGAGAGTTAAATTCTTGAGTGCATTATGATATTTTCTCCATATAAAGAACTGTAAGTGAGCATTTTATTAAAGCAGAATATAATCTTCTTCTTAGGGCGTTGTCTTTTTTGTTTGTTTGTTTTCTATTTCTTTCACCTCCAGAATAACCAGGATGGTGAACACTTTTCTTGGTATGTTGATTTTTTTCTTTCTTTCACATCACATACAAATTTCCAATTAAACATATTTCCTTCTTAGATAACAGGAACAGATGTCCTATTTCATATCAATCTTAATGACAGTGTTTAGACACAATTTGGAGGATCTGGATCATTTGCTCTTGAAACTGCTATCTCTATTTTATGATTGCATCCCATTCATTGAGACATTGATGTAGAAAGATGAAGAAATAAGGTGATATCAAAATCCGTGTTACACCACAAAGCTTTAAAAAGTATAGGTAGTCTTTTTAGAAATCATATTTAGAGGTCTCAGAAAATGACTTAACAGGTAGAGTACCTGCATTATCATATGCACAAGCCATCTTTAAACTCCAGCATCATATGGTAGGTGTTGTATCAATGGGAGGAAGTTTAACACTGGTTTGTCTCTCACATGCAAAAACTCTCTTTTTCTCTGAATGAAAAAAGTGATCCAGAGCTGTGAAATCACACATGTGTGGTCCCCCTGTACAACAATGTAAGTGAATGAATGAATAAATATATATTTAGAAGTTCAAGCAATATAATTATTTTTATTTATTTTCTTTGATGACACAAAGAGAAATTGAGAGGATAAGAGGAGAGAAAGACAAAAGAGAGAGAGAGAGAGAGAGAGAGACTGACCTATAACACTGCTTCACCACTGGTGAAGCTTTGCCCCTTGTAGGTGGGGACTAGGGGCTTGAACCCCTAGTCCTTGGGCATGGTAATGTGTGTGCCATCACTCAGCCCTCTAAAATTACATTTTTATCTACTAAGCTTTAATAAGATTCATCAAAAAATTATAAACGTAGAAATAATTTTACAGTCACACAATATAAACTGGTAATACATTGGCAAGTTTAAAGAACATTTTCTATGAAGTAGTGTCTTTCTAAAAAGTATTAACATTTTCCTCATACTTAAAGGGAATGTAATGATCTTGAAGGATATAGGTAGTGTTTTTAGAAGTAATGTCAAACTGACATTTTCTCCAGTTTGTGAACTTGAGCCTTTCCATTAATGTCTTTGATCTTCTTTCCCTTCATCTGTGAAATGAAGGGATTGACCTAGATGATTTTAAACTCACTTTCAACATTTATAACATATATTCACTTTTGTGGGTTTTCCAATATATAGTTACTAACTGAGGTTGTACTCAGAACACAGGTAATACCAGACATTAAACCATAAAAAATTCTTGCCATACCTTTACACCACTACCAACAATATCCTGAGGCAAAACATTAACTGATGATCAGAGTTACTTCTCAAAATATTTTAACTAATATATTTTTACTTGTGTCATACTGATAGATTGATTTATCTACCAGTGGCTTATTATTTTTTCATCTACCACCAACTTGTGAATCACACATAAACTGTTCTTTAAAATAGTTTGAATAAAATTTCCCAAGATAATTGTCATGCAGAAACTGTTAAAATCAATATCATTATCCAGAAGATAAAATCAACCTTTTAGCTTATTTACCCTTAATCATTCACTTATTTTTGGAAAAGGAAATTTAACAGAATTAGTTTTGTCTAGGTTAAATAAAAACAAATAAAAGATATATTAGGTAAAAGAATATAAAAAATGAAAGAGAAAATTTGTTGTCTAAAGGCATTTCACCTGTTGCACAATACTACATGATGTAAATATTCCAATAGCCAAAAATTGCCTGCTAAATATAAGTACATTGACACTATGATCATGAACCAATTAAAACAGCAAACCTGTGATTGAGATAAGTAAAGATAAATGAAGGTGTTTCACAAGTTGGTTAATAAAGATAATGTATTACTTTTATTATTATTATTATTATTTTTGCCTCCAGGGTTATTGCTGGTGCCTGGAGGCCATTTTCTCCCATTGTGTTGCCCTGTTGTTATTGCTGTTGTTGTTGTTGGATAAGACAGAGAGAAATGGAGAGAGGAGGGGAAGACAAAGAGGAGGGAGAGAAAGATAGACACCTGCAGACCTGCTTCACTGCCTGTGAAGTGGACTCCCCTGCAGGTGGGGAGCCAGGGGCTCAAACAAGGATCCTTAGACTGGTACTTGTGCTTTGCGCCATGTGCACTTAACCCGCTGTGCTACCGACTGCCCCCTCCCAAAGACCATTTATAGTGATTTTTTTGTGAATATTCAGGAAAAGGTAACAAGGACACATTTCTTTTTGTTGATGGTACTAACTTGGGTCATGTTGCATACACAGAAGTGATTAGGAAAATAATTTTAATAAACAACTCAGAGCCACCTAAAAGTATGGCAAGTAAATGGTAAAAACTAGATTTAAGTTATAAAAATGCAAATCATTACCCAGGGGTTGGAAATAACCTAATGCAACAACTCAGAGAGTGGGACAGACCTATAGCACATTTAGAAGTAAAATAAGTCTATGGGTTATAGTACAGATCAAATTAGTTATTCCCAACAGTGATAATAGACAGTGAATGCTCCCTTGTGATTTTGAACCACAAAGAGGCATCATGACATAGAAAGATGAAGGGCAGGACACCTAACTATTAGATCCAGCTTCTGCTGCATATCTAAAAAAAAACAAAACATGAATGCACAGTTGTATACACAGCTACTTAGGGGTCTGACTGCTACTAAGAAGTTTCTACAGTAGAGGATTTTAGGGTACACATCTGTTCAGTAAACTCTAAATTAACATAGTACAAAGGAATAGAGTGTGAAATAGGGATTGTTCTTAGGAGTATTGTCTAAATCTAATGAGTTAAGAGAGATTTCACACAACTAGGTGAATTTTAGTCTTTTTAACAATACTCACAAAAGTTAGGCTGTTGATAGCATATGTAGAGGTTTTTTTTTTTAAATATCTAAGCACTAAAGTTGACATTTGGTTTTCTGGTCATACCACTTAATACCTAATGAGTTTTTATTTGTAGGCTGTCTGGAGCAGTGTATTCTAGTACTGGCACCCAGCCCCAATGATAAAAAAGAAAGAAAGAAAGAGAAATAAGTTGCAAATCAGAATTAAATACAACATACCTAATTAAATACAACATACCTAAGGCCATGCTTCAATATTTAACTATTATTATACTAGTTAAGTGATTACATAACTAACCTGGAAAGGTATGCTATGCCTTATTATATGTGAAGGATATATATATATTTGGCTAGAGACAGAGAGAAATTGAGAAGGGTGGGGGAGATAGGGAGAGAGTTTGAGAGACACCTGCAGCCTTGCTCTACCACTCATGAAGCTTTCCTCCTGTAGGTGGGGACAAGAGGCTTGAACCTGTATCCTTGAGCACTGTAATGTGAGAGCTTAACCAGGTGTGCCACCACCTGGCCCCTGTGAAAATTTCCTTTAACCTTCTTTTTTTTTGTTTGTTTGTTTTTTATTTCCCTCAACTTCAATATCATTTTACTGAGGAAATGTTGAGTTACAAGATTATTGTTCTTACAGGGGTACAGTTCCACATTTTCCTAAGACAAGAGGCAGCTATTTCTACCTCAACCAAACTGTCATACTTCTTCACAATTCCCTACCCCAGTGCCCACCTCCACAATCCTAAGCTCCCTATGACTAAGTTTTATAGTGAGTTTAAGGAATCTTGTGAAGCACATTGTAGAAATAATTTCTGAAATTCTTTTTTTAAATTTTTATTTATAAAATGGAAATATTGACAAAACCATAGATAGGAGGTGTATAATTCCACACAGTTCCTACTGCCAATCCCCTCCCTTAAAAGCTTTCCTATTCTTTATCCCTCTGAGAGTATGAACCCAGGATAATTATGATGTGCAGAAGGTGGGAGGTGAGGCTTCTGTAATTGCTTCCCTTCTGAACATGGGCGTTGACAGGTCGATCCATATTCCCAGCCTGTCTCTCTTTCCCTAGTGAGGTAGAGATCTGGGGAGGTAAGACTCCAGGACCATTGGTGAAATTCTTTTTAAATATATATGTGAAGGGTGGACTCTATAAGAAAACATTTTTAATGTTCCTCAATTTTTTTTCAGTTCTCAGTGCTTTCTTATAAAATAACCTTGCAATGCCATAATATGAAATTATTATATATACTTTACTCAAAACATTTCTAAATATTGAACCCATTGATTACTAAGACACCAAGAGAAATATTTGTTTATTTTTTAATGTTCTATTTATTTATGAGAAAGATAGGAGGAGAAAGAGAAAGAATTAGACATCACTCTGGTATATGTGCTGCCAGGGAATGAACACAAAACCTCATGCTTGGGATACCAGTGCTTTATTCACTGTGCTATCTCCCGGCCCACTCAAGAGAAATATTTGTAACATGTCCTTTACTAAGTTTATTTAAATTTATCAAGAGCCAATATAAAAGGAAAATGTAGTATTTTTTTATGTATCCCCTTTTGTTGCCCTTGTTATTTTTATTGTTGTAGTTATAATTGTTATTGTTACTGATGTCATTGTTGTGGGTAGGACAGAGAGAAATGGAGAGAGGAGGGGAAGACAGAGTGGGGGAGAGAAAGATAGACACCTGCAGATCTGCTTCACTGCTTGTAAAACGATCCCCCTGCAGGTGGGGAGACAGGGGCTCCTCGAACAGGGAAGCTTACACTGGTCCGTGTGCTTTGCGCCACATGTGCTTAACCCGCTGTGCTACTGCCCGACTCCCTGAAAATGTAGTATTTTGCCGGGATAGCCTGAGGGTGCTTCTTCCCAAGCAAGTGCTCTCTGGGTTGGAGAGAACTCAACTGGAGCCAACCTAGGCTGCTGCACGGGAGAGGGATCAGGAATTTGTGCCATGCTAGCGTCTCAGGAGAGAGACTATGGAACTCTCGGAACTGGAAGGCAATCCCAAGTGTGTTAAAACAGAAGAGCAGCTATATATATAATCGCCAACTAGGGTGGAAACAGGATGTGAGAGTGGTGGAAATCAGGGTGACTACGAGAGGGGGTGGAACAAAAAGACATTGTGAACCAGTGGGGATTAAACCAATGCCCTGCAGGTAGGACGGTTCCTAGGTAATTGGTTATGTAAATAGAATGCAGGGATAAGCAGGGGGAAGCTGGCGTACTGCCCAACAGTATTTTTAAATAGTTCATTTGCACATTTATCATTTTTTCTTTTGTTCTGACAAATAATTTGGTATTTCCATGTACTTATTTTTTAATATTTATTTATTATTGGATAGAGATGGAGAGAAATTGAGAGGGATGGGGTGATAGAGAGGAAGAGAGACAGGGAGACATTTGCAGCCCTACTTCGCCAGTTATGAAGCTTTCCCCCTACAGGTAGTACTCAGGGGCTTGAACCTGGGTCCTTGCCACTGTAGTGTGCGAGCTTAACCAGGTGCACCACTGCCTGGCCTCTCAGTATATTTCTTTAGAGAAGAATGTAAGACTACAAGAGGGTTAAAATTGTGTAGAGAGTTGAATGGCAAATATCACTTATTTTACAAATGAGCACAATACAGATACCTCCATTAAGAAGAGTTACTATTAAATGAACATGGCCCAATGTGAACAATACTCTATGAGCTTATTAATTTTAGACACTAGTTTTAACCAGGGAAGATAACAATTTTAATGTGACAGTGTTTAAGAATGAAATTTGTACCTGATTACATATAGTGCTGATTAAGATTATTATTCGTAATTTACTACATCTCTTAATAGATAACACTCTGGAAGCTTATCAAGTAATTTAATTATCTCCATGCACATAATCAGTTTGAAGCCATGTTAAAAAATCTAGCCCCAGGTCAAGCGCAGGTGGCGCAAAGCTCAAGGACCAGAGTAAGGATCCCGGTTGGAGCCCCCAATTCACAACAGGGGAATAGCTTCACAAGCGGTGAAGCAGGTCTTCAGGTGTCTTTCTCTCCCCATCTCTGTCTTCCCCTCCTCTCTCCATTTCTCTCAGTCCTATCCAACAATGATGACATTAATACCAACAACAATAATAACTACAACAATAAAAGGAAACAAGGGCAACAAAAGGGAAAATAAATAATAAAAATATTTTTTAAAAAATCTAGCCTCAATTTTTAAATTTTAATAGATATAAATATAATGTAAAACTTTTATAAGTCAAAATTGAAAATTATCTTGTGCAAAAATAATTATGTGCTGCTAGGAATCTTTTTTTTTCCAGCCTTTTTTTTTGTTGCCTTCAAAAAAGAAAAAAAAGATGCCCAATATGTTCATTCATTTAAAGAAATTTTTTCAGGAAACAATAAGAAGATTTTGATCTATGATACAGAAACTTTTAAATGTATGCTTTATGAATAAAAAAAATGACCTTGTACAAAAATGATCAGATTTTTCCCTTTTCACTTCTAATTTTATTTATTTTTATTTTTTTAAATTTTATTGTTGTTGTAGTTATTGTTGTTACTGATGTAGTCATTGTTAAGACAGAGAGAAATGGAGAGGGGAGGGGAAGACAGAGAAGGGAAGTGAAAGACAGAAACCTGCAGACCTGCTTCACTGTCTGTGAAGGGACTCCCCTGCAGGTGGGGAGCTGGGGGTTGGAACCAGGATCATTATACAGGTCCTTGTGCTTTGTGCCACGTGTGCTTAACCCACTGTGTTACTGCCTGACTCCCTAACTACTAATTTTAAAGTAAAATGTCTTTAGAAAATACTGATGTGATCTGGAGCCCATATTCAGCTTAGGAGCCTATGTAACCTCTGCATCACTCTAGATCTGAGCTCATGTTCTGTGGTCATGAGTAGGAACATTCCAATCTGCCCCAATTTCAACCCATCTTCCTCAGGTGTATCATAGAGTACATTGTCCATTCTCCCTCAGAGGATGGAACATTCTCTACCATTATTGATTCAAGTTGAGGGAAAGGTCCTATGGGGGCCCACAAATGGGTCTATTGTGTTGTTCTGGATCGAAATGACCTGCAACAATGGAGATAGGGATTTTGTGTATTTTTGTTCTCAGGTATATATTTTGCCCTAATTTATGGATACATGTGAACATATGCTCTATCTTACGGGACCTGGTTTACATCTAGGTTTTGGGACTTTGTTAGGAAGTTAACCTCCTTGAATGGAATTAGAGAATACTATGAAAGAAAAGGTCTCACTCGAGTAATGATGCTGAAGGGCTGACATTCCAAGCCTGAAGTCTTTGGACACAGTCTGAAGTGAAGCATGCTGAGGTGGTACACGTTACTTTGATTAGGTTGGGATCGGTGGATGCAATATCATTTGGTATGAATTGAGAAAAGCATGCAGGGAAGTGAGCCCCACACTAGAAGTTCCAGGACTGGGGGAAATATAGGTTCTATAGAGGAAGCTGAAGTTTCCTGCTGTCTTAGGGTTTAAGAAGACAGTAGATAATTATTGCTATAATCACATTATTTGGCAATTGAGTTAGCTTTGAAATATCCCTTTGTTAGGATTCACTGTATCATACACAATATCACCATAATTTATGTCTTTTGACATTTTTTGTATATAGCTGTGCCGCTAGTTGCTTCTCTTCACCCTGGTCTAAGCTTTTAAAAGACTCAACATATCAAAGACTCAGCATATCACATCAAATTACTGGGGTTTACAGTCAATAATATTTATACACCTTTCCCATATTAGGAAGCTACTCTCTTCCCTGATCCAGCTTTTTGGTCCTTTTCCCAGCCATGACATAATCTCCCCAGACAGTAACTTGGATCCACCTGTGTATCAAACTTCAGGCTCAGGGAAAAAAAAAAAAAAAAAAAAAAACTATTATAGCCACAGACCCTTTGGAATATAACTAAAATATGCCTACCAGCTATCTACAAAATGGAGGACCCCCCAACTCTTCATCTATTTCCAGCCTTTAGGTCCATGATTGGCCAACAATTTGTTTGGCTTTGCATGTTAATTCTCTTGTCAACAACCAGGTTCCAGATGCTAGCATGATGCTGACCAGACTTCCCTAGACTAACAACCCCACCAATGTGTCCTGGAGCTCTGCTTCCCCTGAGGCTTTCCCCACTACGGAAAGAGAGAGACAGGCAGGGAGTATTGATCTACCTGTAAACACCCATGTTCAGTGGAGAAACAATTATAGAAACCAGACCTTCCACCTTCTGCATCCCACAATGACCTTGGGTCCATACTCTTAGAGTGGTAAAGAATAGGAAAGCTATCAGGGGAGAGGATGGGATATAGAGTTCTCGTGGTGGGAATTGTGCAAACTTGTACCCCTCTTATCCTATGGTTTAGTCAGTGTTTCCTTTTTATAAATATTTTTTTTTCTAAAAAAAGAAAATATTGAAATCTGGTCTGGGTAAGTGTTGAATGGACTTTTTTGCTTTGTGATTTTTCAGAACAATTTTATTCAAAACAGTTTTAGGTAAGCATCTGTGGCTGGAGCCAAGTAAGACAAGCTAGTATCCCAGGGGCATCACTAGCATTATACTCATCCCCATCAAACCCATTGAAAGGAAGTCACCTGAAAAATCCAAGTATTGTATCTTGTTAATAGAGATTGTCATATGGAGATGTGCAGACATTTTCCTTTTTTGTCAAATGAATCCCTCTCTTCTTGCATTTATTTAAGAGTTTGGATTACATGAACATATAATTAAATCAACATATACACAAACTAAATAAGACATGGGTATTTAGAGCTTTAAGTCTGTATGGGACAATCAGAAATGGAAGAAATTATAAGAACATTGATAGTAAATGAGTATAAATGTAGGTTGAAAGGCCCATGCTCAAATTATAGAACACAAGCACAGGTTCAAAACAAGCTAGTACTGGAATTCATATTGATTCTTTTTTATAGAAAAAAAAAGAGTTTGACTTCTGCAAATCTCCTATTTCTGAGGTTAACATTTAAACTACAGTCTCAGAGTAAGGTTGTGGACAAAATGAGGTTGAAAGAATGCACTAAATTGAGTAGAATAAATTTGGAGGTTGAAGAAGAGAGGGGTAGAGGCTGACAAATATGTAAAAAAAGTGGTGTATCTGTGCTCATGTTTTTTTTTTCAGTTTAATAGCAGTAAATTGTACAGGATTTAACAGATATATATCAAGCAGTTCTAAAGTATTCATGTGCTGAGAAAAGTACAGAAGGAACAATATTAAACTAATGGATGTGTTCTTGAAGTGTTAAGATAGTTTTACATGGAAATCTAAACTAAAGTTGTTGTTAAAATTCGGAGGCTCTTGCCGGCCGGGTTGGCTTCGCGGGCGGGTAACAGAGACGCGGAGACAATGGCTGGGCAGGGCAGCTGTATTTCTTTATTCAGGAACAACGATTCATAAACTAAGACAAACTAATCACCAAACAGAACTCCGCTGTCTCTTTGCGGCGGCGCAAGCACTCTCCCTTACTCTCGAACTCAGGAACTCTCCAACTCTAGTACTCGGGAACCCTCTGAAACTCTGGCACACTGGGACTCTCTCTTACTCTGTAACCCAGAAACTCTCGAACTCAGGAACCCAGGAACTCTGTCACTGGGGAACTCAGGAACTCTCGGACTCCGGAACCCTCTCCCAGGGTCCCTTGGGGCGGGGCCAAGCAGGCCCGCGAAATTAACAGGACTCATCCAATTCTCTTGGAGGGGGAGGGCTAGAACAAGCCAATGTAAAGCATACGACATAAAGTGATGACTCTTTACAAATTATAAACTTTATGCATAATACAAAAGATTTGTCAGGTTAAAGGTTTCATACATATGAAAGTTTCTACAACTATCTTGGGCTTTTAAAATTGCATTTTTGTGCCCTTTTGAGAATAGTATAATGATGTAAACAGGTTAAGTATTAATTACATTGATACAAATTTACTTTCTCTCATAATATTGATAACTGATAGATTTTATGGCAAGTAAATTGGCATGTAAGTCATAACAGCAATGTATATGTATCATCTTACCTGTGTGTGTGTATAACCAAGGATGTTATTGCTATTCGACTTTTCAGAAAGATACGTTATTAACACAGCCTGAAAGTTTTCATTCAAAAGGTATAAACATAAGTAGACAGTTTTTTTGGAAAACATATAATGATTGAACAAATACACAGCTATTCTATAATTATATAACTATAGGGTTATTTAATTATAATCATATACTGAAAGTAGATTGTAGAAGTAAAATGCTACTTTAAAAATTATGAGCAATCATAAATTTGGAAATGTTGAAAAGATGTCATAGTAAACAAGTGAATTATTTAAACACCTGACAAAATACTTCACACATTATTACCCAGTTTAAAGTAAAATTCCACATTTCAGTTTCAGAATTGGTATTGATCAAATAGTTTGAAATACTGTGTTGGGGAAGTAGTGTGCTATCTGGAGGTTTCAGGTATTACTGAATAAAAGTATTTTTTTCTTAAAGTTTTGATTATATATTGAGAGACAGAGAGAGAACAGAGCATCACTATACTGTACCATATGCTTTTGCAGGGATCAAAGATGGGTCCTCAGAATGCAACTCATGTGCTCTAACTAGTAAATCACATTCTAGGTCACACATTAAAAAAAAAAAAAAGCAAACATTTACTTTAGTTATTATGTTTGAGTTTAATATGAGGAAGGGAGAGATAATGAGAGATAAAAAGAGAGTTAATGGTCAGTGAATCAAAGGCAGGGCTACAGAGCAGCAGCATCTGTGTTTCTCTCCTCTCCTCTCTTGGGATAACAAGGAATACCAAAGGAGATCATCTGGGAACACAACAAAATAGGACTAGAACAATTTCAGGAACCCACCACCAAGTCACTGGTGAGTGCAAATACATGTGGCTCCTGCACAAAGAAGAGCCTTGGGAAAGATTAAGTGGCTGGTAACAGTCCAGCAGTTTACCAGTTGAGATACCACCTCCAGTCTGTTTCACCAACAAAAAGACAGCTGAATGGAGGAGAGGACTCCCCTAAGATTCACCAAATAAAATTGTGAGTCTCCATTGCAACTGCCCTCAGAAGCTGGAGCAGCAGCAGGGAGGCCCTATGCTGACACCAGGGAACAGAGAATTAACCAGGAAACTCAGGAGAAGATCTATACCTCAGTGTCCTAGCAGTGAGACTGTGAGAGTCTCTTTGCATAGCCACTGTATTATTTCTGCCCCACCCTGCTTTACCTCTTGGTCAGGAGTCAGTGATTAAGCTAAGAAGCCTACTTATAGTTTAAAAGCCCTGAGGTTCCCATAGCCTACAGGGAAGAAAAAGAACAAAAGAGGCTTTCAAGCCACTGTGCTCCAGAAAGCCACTGTGCTCCACCTAAAGGATTAAAATAATATTGAAACAACTTTCAATTTCCACAACTGTGAACCTTTAAGTATCTTACTTAGACACAAGTTAATCTAGGCAAGAATGATCAGTAATTTGAAAAGTACTGAGAGAGGGAACTCATAACATACTATATAGAATGGTTAAATAAACAAGAAGAAATGTTGGAGAAATGAACCAAGACAAGAGTATAGCTAACATCCCCCCAAGGGTTGAAGCACAAAATAATGAAGTCAACATCCAAACACTAGTTAAGGAAATAATCATAAGTGAGTAAAGGGTTTGAAAGAATTTTCATCAGAAATACAGAAACAACAAATGAGATCCTGGAAGAAAACACTAATTATCTCAAGGTTATTAGAGAGATGAAAGCTGAAATAGCTGAGATAAGAACACAACTAGCTTAACAAGCTAAAACAGTATCAGAACAGGGTAACAAAATACATGAACTCAAGAAAACAGAAGAGGGGAGAGAGAATAGAATCAATGAGGCTGAAGACAGAATTAGCAAGATCAAGGATGAATTAGAGACAACTAAGAAATAAGTAATAGATCTCAAAAATATATTAAGAGACATTGGAAACAACAGATACCTAACATCAAAAGAAATAATATACTCATTATTGGCTTACCAGAGGAAGAAAGAGAGTGAAGGGAAGAAAGCATTCTTCAGGACATAATAGCTGAAAACTTCTCTAATATAGACAACATCAAAGAAATAAAGATTCAAGAAGCCCAGAGGGTCCCAAACAGAATTAACCCAGACTTAAAGACACCAAAACACATCATATTTAGAATGGAAAGGAATAAGGATAAAGAAAGGACCTTGAAGGCTGCAAGAGAAAAACAGTCACCTACAGAGGAAAACCCATAAGATTAGCAGCAGACTTCTGCACACACACACACACACACACACACACACACACACACACACACACACACACTATAGTCCAAAAGAGAATGGCAAAATATCTATCGAGTGCTCAATGAGGAAGTCTTTCAACGAAGACTACTGTATTCTGCTAGACTGTCATTCAGACCAAATGGAAGCAAAAAATCATTCTCAGACAAGCAGCAGTTGAAAGAATCAACTATCACTAAGCCTGCCCTGAAAAAAGTTCTGAAAGGTCTCCTATAAACAGTCAAACTACCATAAATAGCCCATATATCAGAACACACTAAAACTCTACAAGAATGGCATTAAAATATCTTCAATATTCAATCTTTGATATCAATAAATGTCAATGGCCTGAATTCACCTATTAAAAGGCACAGAGTAGGAAGATGGATCAGAAAACACAACCCAACAATATGCTCTCTACAGGAAACCCACCTAACTCAACAAGACAAACACAGACTCAAAGAGAAAGGATGAAAAACTATCATACAAGCCAATGGCCCACAAAAAAGGGCAGGAAAAGCTATTCTCATATCTGACATGATAGACTTTAAAATAAATAAAATTAGGAAAGATAGGGATTGGCACTACTTAATGCTCAGAGGATCAGTCAATCAAGAGGACTTAACAATATTAACACCTATGCACCCAATGAGAAGCCATCTAAATGCATCAAACATATATCGAAAGAGCTACAGGAATATATTAACAGCAACACAATCATAGTAGGGGACTTTGACTGTCAACTTGACAGATCATCCAGGCAGAAAGCCAATAAAGAAATGAGGGAGCTAAATGAGGAGATAGATAAATTAGAAGTATGGGGCATTTTCAGAGTCTTTCACCCCAAGAAATTGGAATATACATTTTACTCATGTACACATAGGCCATTCTCAAGGATAGACCATATGTTAGGCCACAAAGACAGCATCAGAAAATTCAAGAGCATTGAAATCATCCCAAGCATCTTCTCAGACTACAGTGGAATTAACATTTAACAGTAAAGAAAAGATTAGTAATAGTCCCAAAATGTGGAAGTTCAACAGTACACTCCCTAACAACTACTGGGTTAAAGTGGAAATAAAGGAAGAAATTAAAATGTTTCCAGAGTTCAATGAAAATGAAGAAACATGCTATCAACGTATTTGGGACACAGCTAAGGCAGTACTGAGAGGGAAGTTCATAGCCATGCAAGCACACATTGGGAAACAAACAAACAAAAAAGAGCACAAATAAACAGCCTGATTGAACATCTTAAAGACCTAGAAGAAGAAGAACAAAGGAACCCTAAAACAACCAGAAGGACAAAAATCACTAAAGTTAGGGCAGAAATCAGTAACACTGAAAATAGGAAAGCCATACAAAAGATCAACGAAAGTAAATGTTGGTTCTCCAAAAGAGTAAACAAAATCAACCTTTAGCCAGAATCACAAAACATAAAAGGAAGAAGACCCAAATAAATCACATAGTAAATTAAAGAGGAGATATCACAACAGACACCACAGAAATTCAACATATCATGTGAGACTTCTATGAACAACTATATGCCACTAAGCTAGAGAACCTGGAAGATATGAATGATTTCCTAGATACCTACAAACTTACAAAACTGTGTAAAGAGGAAGTAGATAACATGAACAAGCCCATCACAGCTAATGAAATTAAAACAGTTATCAAAAATCTTCCCAAAAATAAAAGTCCTGGAATTTTACAAATGAATTCTACAAAACTTTCAAAGAACTAATACCTCTACTTTTAAAAGTCTTCCAGAAGACCGAAGACACTGGAATACTCCCTTACAGCTTCTATGAAGCCAACATCACTCTGATACCAAAAGCAGACAGGGACACAACCAAAAAGGAAAACTACAGACCAATATCTCTCACGAACATAGATACTAAATTATTGAATAAAATTATAGCCAACCAGATACAGCAGTATATTAAAAAGATTTTTCATCATGATCAAGTGGGGTTTATTCCAGGCTTGCAAGGTTGGTTTAATATATGTAAATCAATACTATGATTTACCACATCAACAAAAGCAAGACAAAAAGCACATGGTCATATCAATAGATGCAGAGAAAGCCTTTGAAAAACTACAACATCCCTTTATGATCAAAACACTACAAAAAATGGGAATACATGGAAAATTCTTGAAGATAGTAGAGTCTATATATAGCAAACCTACAGCCAACATAATACTCAATGGTGAAAAACTGTAAGCATTTCCACTCAGATCAGGTACTTGACAGGGCTGCCCACTATCACCATTACTATTCAACGTAGTGTTGGAAGTTCTTGCCATAGCAATCAGGCAGGAGCAAGGAATTAAAGGGATACAGATTGAAAGAGAAGAAGTCAAAGTCTCCCTATTTGCAGACAACATGATAGTATACATAGAAAAACCTAAGGAATCCAGCAAGAAGCTTTTGGATATCATCAGGCAATACAGTAAGGTGTCAGGCTACAAAAATAACATTCAAGAGTCAGTGGCATTTCTCTATGCAAAGACTAAGTTAGAAGAAGTTGAAATCCAGAAATCAATTCCTTTTACCATAGCAACAAAACCAATAAAATATCTAGGAGTAAACCTAAGCAAAGAAGTGAAAGACTTGTATACTATAAATTATGAGTCACTACTCAAGGAAACTGAAAAAGACACAAAGACATCGAAAGATATTCCATGTTCATGGTTTGGAAAAATTAACATCATCAAAGTGAATATACTACCCAGAGACATATACATATTTAGTGATGTTCTCATAAAGATCCCAACCACATTTTTTAGGAGAATAGAACAAATGCTACAAATGTTTATATGGAACCAGAAAAGATCTAGAATTGCCAAAACAATCTTGATAAAAAAGAACAGAACTGGAGGTATCACACTCCCAGATCTCAAATTGTATTACAGGGCCATTGTTACCAAAACTGCCTGGTACTAGAACATGAATAGACACAATGACCAGTGGAATAGAATTGGGAGCCCAGAAGTGAGCCCCCACACCTATGGACATCTAATCTTTGATAAAGGTGCCCAGACTATTAAGTGGGGAAAGCAGAGTCTCTTCAAGAAATGGTGTTGAAAAAAAAAGGGTTGAAACATGCAAAAGAATGAAAGCGAACCACTCTATTTTACCAGACATAAAAGTAAATTCCAAGGTGATCAAGGACTATCTGGATGTTAGACCAGAAACTATCAGATACTTAGAGGAAAACATTGGCAGAACGCTTTTCTGCGTAAATTTTAAAGACATCTTCAATGAAAGGAACCCAATTACAAAGAAGAGTAAGGCAAGTATAAACCTATGGGACTACATCAAATTAAAAAGCTTCTGCACAGCAAAAGAAACCACTACCCAAACCATGAGACCTCTCAGAGAATGGGAGAAGTTATTTACATACCATACATTAGACAAGAGTTTAATAACCAAAATATATAAAGAGCTTGCCAAGCTCAACAACAAGAAAACAAATAACCTCATCCAAAAATGGGGAGAGGACATGAACAGAATATTTACCGCAGAATTGATTCAAAAGGCTGAGAAACACATGAAAAAATGCTCCAAGTTTTGGTTGTCAGAGAAAAGCAAATAAAGACAACAATGAGATACCATTTCACTCCTGTGAGAATGTCATACATCAGAAAAGGTAACAACAGCAAATGCTGGAGAGGTTGCGGGGTCAAAGGAACCCCCCTGCACTACTGGTGGGATTGTACATTGGTCCAACCTCTGTGGAGTGCAGTCTGGAAAAGTCTCAGAAGTCTAGAAATGGACCTTCCCTATGATTCTGCAATTCCTCTCCTGGGGAATATATCCTAAGGAACCCAACATACCCATCCAAAAAGATCTGTGTACACATATGTTCTTGACAGCACAAGTTGTAATAGCCAACACCTGGAAGCAACCTAGGTGTCCAACAACAGATGAGTGGCTGAGCAAGTTGTGGTATATATGCACAATGGAATATTACTCAGCTATTAAAAATGATGACTTCACCCTTTTCAGCCAATCTTGGATGGACCTTGAAAAATTCATGTTAAGTGAAATAAGTCAGAAACAGAAGGATGAATATGGGATGATCTCAATGTCAGGCAGAAGTTGAAAAACAAGATCAGAAAAGAAAACACAAGTAGAACCTGAACTGGAGTTGGCATATTGCACCAAAGTAAAAGACTCTGGTGGGTGGGAAGGGGGAGAATATAGGTCCAAAAAGGATGACAGAGGATCTAGTGGTGGTTGTAAATGCGGGTTGTATTGTTATATGGAAACCTGGGAAATTTTATGCATGTACAAACTATTGTATTTACTGCCAAATGTAAAACATTAATTCCCCAATGCCACCAAGATTTTTTTTTTGAAAAGCAGAGTTCAGAAATATGATTATCATGTACTACCATTTGTAGCATTTAAGCCAATAATTGCACAATTGTGCTTTCAGGCTTATATTATTATTACAGGTCAATGTAACATGATTGCTATTGGAAGAAACAAATCATCTGTAGAAAAAGAGACGAATTCATGGCACCAGGTGGTGGCACACCATGGTTAAGCATTACTTTACAGTGCTCAAGGACCCAGGTTTAAACCCTTGGTCCCCACCTGTAGGGAGAAAGCTTCAGGAGTATCTCTCTGGGCTGCAGGTGTCTTTCTGTCTCTTTCCCTCTCAATCTCTTCCCTCCCTTATCATTTTCTCTGTCTCTATCTAATAAATAAATAAACAAAAATAAAATAAAGAAAAAACACAAACTTTCTTAAAACTTGGTAGCATTCAACTTGCATACCTCTGGATGTGAGGGTGATCTGGCTGCAACATCTGTCACCCCATTGATCTCCAGGGTTGATTCGGCTGATCTGGCTGGTGAGGTGGATGTCCCCTTCCTCTCTCACCTCTCCATGTGCTTCCCTCAGGAAGCTGAGTGCTAGGTGGAAGAGGATGGCCTTCCCCTGAATAGAGACGGACTGGTCTTCAGTGGAGGGTATAGGAGTAACGGAGCTCCCTTGCTAGAACTCCGAAACAAGCTCTCAACTTGCATACCTGAAGGCCCAGAGTTGAATGTTGGCTCTGGTCTCTGCCTCTCAAAAGTTAATAAGTAAATCTGAAAAAAATGTTAAAAAAACACATTATTTGTGATTTTCTAAACACTTAGCAACAATGTAACAAAAAAGAAATATGTTTCTATCTATGGAAGAAGATTTTCTATGAAGAAAGTATAAATAATCCAATGCAAAGTGTGGGAATCAATAAAAAAGATAAAGTAAACATTAAGTCCTGGGAGATCTGTCTGAAGTTGAGTCAGCAGCCAATCAAAAGCATTTTATTTGTTTGTTTGTTTGTTTTTAGAGACTGTGAGATAGAAAGGCAGAAAGAGAGAAAGAGACCATATTCTAATTTTCTTAATATGGTATCTTTGTGTTTCTTGGTGTGCTGCACCATATTCTAAAGTAATGAGACTTTTTTAATACAATCTCTTTAACTTTAAAATGTATTTTGTGTTTTCAGAAAATGTTCCTTTTACGTCACATAGGCATAGGAATCTGTAATTAGTTTATTCTTTTAGAACTTTGCCACCTTGAAAAAGAAATGAATGTTCATCACTGTTTTAAACTCACATTTGCATTCTAGCATTTTGTAGACTAAAATATTTAGGGGTGGCAAACAAATATTAATTTTTATATTATTTTTATACCACAATATTTTCCAATATAGAAATAAAGTAACATTATTATTAATGAAAATATAGAAAATAGTTGAGGAAGTTTTCTTATCTACTAACCATTGCATGTGAACTGGAATGAGGTCCTTCAAATTTGGCTAAAGCTGGTCTTGACCATCTTTATAGCCTGTTAAACTATATTCAGTGCAATATTAAGTTACAAAGTAAAAACAGAACCTAGGTTTATGTGTGTTTTAGGGTAAAATAGCATGTTTCCTTATTTTTCTTTAATTTATGCATCTTCCTTAAATGTTACAATACTAGAAAAAGATGTGCTAAAGCACTAGTGAAGCCTGTTGACCTACTGTTTTGTTATAATGAAAATAGCAAGATTATAAACCCAACAAAGTGAAAATGCCCACATGAAAAGTCAATACTCTTTAGAAAGTCATAAGTATATAAGAAAAGAACTAGTTTTTCCATAGTTTTAGTGTTTGTCTTAACTAGAAAGTTATAAACTACTTTGTTTTGTTTTAAACTAAGTCTTCCATTGGAAAGTATGTTAGTTTTCAAGGCAAGAAGTTGAAATCTGACTCATTTTCACCCTCAACATCTTGATATAGTGAAGATTGGGAATAAAAAATCAAAACAAAATTAAGGGTTTGAGGTCATAAAAATTAGCAAAAGATTTTAATTTGAATATGGAAGGGAATAAAATTTGGATAATTTGCTCTTCAAGCATGCTGTTTTCCCCAAATAGGAAGCCTCACAGTAGCAATTGTAACCTCATTAGTGGTTTTCTTGGTCTTGCTTGTTTTTCATTTCTTGGATTTTTGCTGCTTATTAAGATTCAGATCATATTCATTGCCTGAATTCATTGGTTTAGTGATTCTAATTTTTCAGAAAGAGACAGGTGTTCTACTTTCCCAGTCATTGTGCTAAGTAGTCGAGGCAAAAAAAATCCAGTGCTACTTTTTCATTTTATGCTAAAAAGCAGAGTTAGCTCTCCTTTTTCTTTTTTAAAGATTTTATTTATTTATTAATGAGAAAGATAGGATGAGAGAGAGAAGGAACCAGACATCATTCTGGTACATGGACTGCCAGGGATTGAACTCAGGACCTCATGCTTGAGAGAACAGTGTTTTATCCACTGCCACCTCCTGGACCACACTCCTTTTTCTTTTCTAATCAAGTCTCTATTACTGTTTTTTTAATTGAAGATTCTTTTGGCAATAAATATATAGTTATTTTGAGAAAAATGTTTTAATGGATTTGGTTATGCATTGGATCGACCTTCTCGTGGTGCATCCCGTGAGTACCCATTTATTGGGGAAACTGACGATCCTTCCTAGCCGACTGAATCCACATGGATCCCAGTCACTTTCAAAGCCAGCAACAAGCAGACATCAGGCTCAACCTGACACTGTTGACTGGCTACGGAAGAAGGGCAAACACTAGAAGAAGAAGAATTGTGCCAACTTAGCAGTTTCAATAGCAAATGGCATATATTTACAAATATAATTACAAAAAAATAGACAATTGACACTAATTTATGGCAATAATACCAATGATGAATTTGCAATTTTTAAGGTATATGAAGGATATTAGTAAATTATCTCAGATAATTATTTATATGGTATTCAAAACATTTTTAAAAATCGAGATCTAGAATTTCTATGCTAATATTTGACTAAAAATAATGCTTTCTTAAAGCTATAGGTTCATTATAGTTTTGCTAACTCTCTGTGATGGTTCGTAACTATAACCAGTAGGCTGAACAAATATGACTTGTGATATGAAATTTTTAATTGGTGGAAAAATGTGTTCTGCCTTTTTATAAATACTCTGCAGACTACCCATGAATTTTCTCCTGTCACTCTGCTAATGATAATTTTCAACACTTTGAGTTTGAACATGTTTAATTTGTTAATTAGTACCATGAACCCATAATAATATAATAATTTCAGATTTGGTGTATAGAACACCAAAATAGGACCTTCTATCTTGTCTTCTAGTTTGGAAATTTTCAGCTAGTAAAAGGGACACTTGATCTCTGTTTTCTGATGGCTTTTCCAGTAAATTCCTCTCCCATTTCCTGTTAGTGTTTTTCTCTTTGAATTTTTAAAGAGAATAAAAGACAAAACACTATGAAAACAGGTGTAACTGAAAAAAATATATCTAAAATAATATATTTTAAAGTCAAAATCAATAACTTAACTGCTGGTAAAAAGAACAAAAGAGAGGCTGGGTGGTGGTACACCTGGTTGAGTGCACCTGTTACGAAGTGCAAGGACCTGGTCCCCATTTGTAAGGGGAAAGTTTCACAAGTGGTGAAGTAGTGCTGCAGGTGTCTCTCTGTTTCTTTCCCTCTCTATCACCCCTTTCCCTCTTGATTTCTGGCTGTTTCTATCTAATACATAGAGATAATTACCAAAAAACAAACAAACAAATAAAAAAACAGTATGTTAAAAAAAAAAGAAGAGCAAATATAAAACTTTAGTCATAAGAGAGAGAGAGAAACAGAGAGAGAAACCACTGGTCAATGGGGGAAAGGGGAACAGTTCTCAAAACACTTCCCATTTCCTCCAAGAGGCAAAACAGAACATCAACTGGGGGTGTGGGCTGGGAATCACCCATGAATTAAGCAAACTGCCTATGGGGGTTATGCAAGCCTGGGTTGATAAGGTGGAAAAGTTCACTCTAAAAACCCTTCTTCACCAAATTTCTTTTCTTT
Organism: Erinaceus europaeus; assembly: GCF_950295315.1. NCBI lineage: Eukaryota > Metazoa > Chordata > Mammalia > Eulipotyphla > Erinaceidae > Erinaceus > Erinaceus europaeus. The sequence goes on along the minus strand of NC_080172.1, from coordinate 30,180,380 downwards.
TCTTTTTAAAATATATTATTTATTTATTTATTTATTTATTAGTTAGAGATAGAAATTGAGAGAGGAGGGGGATATATAGAGAGAGAGACTGAGAGAAACCTACAGCCATGCTTCACCACTTGTGAAGCTTCCCCCCGTAGGTGGGAATCAGGGGCTTGAACCCAGGACCTTAGGCACTATAATTTATGCGCTTAACCAGGTGCACCACTGCCTAGCCCCTACTCTTCATTTTTTCAAAGTTTAGAGCATACAATAGCCATGGAGTCGAGTTTCCCATTCTCTTAGAAGATTTCTGTATAGCCAGTTTGATTTTTTCTTTTTTTGTCTCCAGGGTTAATTCTGGGGCTCGGTGCCTGTACTATGAATCCACTGCTCCTGGAAGCCACTTTCCCCCTTCAGTTGCCCTTGTTTGTCGTTGTTATTTTTGTTGTTGTCACTGTCGTTGGATAGGACAGAGAGAAATCGAGAGAGCAGGGGAAGACAAAGAGAGGAAGAGAAAGACACCTGCTTCACCGCTTGTGAAGTGACCCCCCCATAGGTAGGGAGCAGAAGGGGCTCGAACCATGATCCTTACTCCAGTCTTTGAGCTTTGCGCCACGTGCACTTAACTCGCTGAGCTACCACCCAACCCCCAACCAATTTGATCTTTTGAGAATTTCTATTTTTATTTTCTAGAGCAAAGAGAGAAATTTAGAAAGTAGACAGAAAGAAAGTGAGACATCTGCAACACTGTTTCAATACTTGTAAAGCCCTCCCCCCCCACACACTGCAGGTGTGAAGTGGGGGCTTGAACCCCTGAGCTCTTATGCACAGTAATGTGTACACCACATTGAGTACAAACGTTACCTGGTTCCCAATTAATTTGATCTCAATAGATGGAATAATTTTAGTGGGTGGTCCCCATTTGACCTTTAATTATTGCATTCTGCAACACATCTATTCCTGAATCTAATAAAAATTGAATAAAACTAGACAGGTTACCTTTATTGAGAAGTTAATGATTTACAGTATTGATTTTAACACATAGGCACAACCTCCTGTCTCCATTTAGTAGGTGTCTGGGAGACACTCGTCCCAACCTAAGGCTTCTTCTTCTATCATACACCAACCAGCACTTGAATATACCTTCATCCAGTTTTCTTCCCTCCTTCCCCAGAGTCCTTTATTTTGGTGCAGTACACAAAACCCAGTCCAGGTATCATCTAATATTTCCTCTTACTTTCTGTTATTCTTAAGTATCATCTATGAATATCAACCAATATTGATCTTTTTATTTCTAGTTTGTTTCATTCACTATACCTTCAAGCTCTGACAAAGATATTGCAAAGGAGATGACCTCATAATTTCTAACAACTGCACGGTAGTTGATTATATATATGTACCGTAGTTGATTATATATATGTACCACAACTTAGCCTCTCATCTGACCTTGGCATGTGGGTGGCTTCTGAGTTTGGCCCATTACAAACTGTGCTGCTATGAACATAGTTTTGCATATCATTTTTGGGGTAGGTGTCTTTGTTTTCCCCAGAATATCCCCAGGAGAAGGATTGATGGCTCATAAGGCAGATCCATCTCTACCGCACTGGTGAATCACCAGACTGTTTTCCAAAGGTGTTGGACCAATTTCCACTCTCCACAGCAATGTAGGAGAGTCCCTTCCCCCCACAGCCTCCCCAGTTTCTGATGTTTCTGACTTTTCTAAAGCATGGCATTCTCATAGGTGCAAAGTATTCTCATTGTTTTTATTTGCATTTATTGGTTACTTTTAAAGAAGTTGAACCTTACAATAAATAATACTTATTAAAATAATTATTTATATAAAATGTACATAAGGATGCTTGGAAAAGAAATTATAATATTTAAAACAATTGTTAATTAAATGTGTCGTTGTGAGTCATGAGGACATTAGCCAAAAGTTTCTGTTTATGGTTTATATTTCAGAACATTCATATCAATCTACATCTAGTACTAGAAAAGTAGACTTGCATATTTATCCATTCCTTGCCTATAAATGTGAATAATTTGCAAAAAGTCATTTTTCATTGCTTTTCATGTTCTTAGCTGTGAAACATATTGACTTATAGTTTAAAAATGCAAATATATTATAGTCTGAAACTAGTAAATGAGAATACAAATGCAAATAACTTATTTTAAATGTTAAAACCTAATGTGTAACATAAGATCTCTTTGTAATATAACATACAAGAAATAGTTAGCTATTTAAAAAATAAATTTTGCTAATTTTTAAAGGCTAATCACAGAGTAAACTTACAAGAGAAAAACTAAAAAAATAAATGTGTTGTTGTTATTGTCTTTTTAACTCTATCATTGCAATCTGGGGAAAATTAATTCCTCATTACAAAGCTATTGATTTTAGTGCACAGAGCATAGAAATTACATATTATTATCAAAGCTGATGTCATGTTTTTTTTTTAACTGAAAACAAGTTTTTAAGTAGATAAAGCATGTGAAAAGTTTCTAAGTTAGCATGTGAGATACAATAATTGAAACACAAAATATATTTTTCAGAATTAAGTTTTTTGTAGAGGCTAGATTCAAATTTAATAGAGTTTTCCTATATTATTTCTATTTAAAAAATTTTTAATTCTTTATTTTATTTTATTTATTTTATTTATTTATTCCCTTTTTGTTGCCCTTGTTGTTTTATTGTTGTAGTTATTATTATTGTTGTTGTCGTCGTTATTGGATAGGACAGAGAGAAACGGAGAGAGGAGGGGAAGACAGAGAGGGGGAGAGAAAGATAGACACCTGCAGACCTGCTTCACCGCCTGTGAAGTGACTTCCCTGCAGGTGGGGAGCCGGGGTTCGAACCGGGATCCTTATGCCGGTCCTTGTGCTTTGCGCCACCTGCACTTAACCTGCTGCGCTACAGCCCGACTCCCTATTATTTCTAATTTTAAACACCAAATAATTTCTAATTCCTTAATCAGCATAACTTTGTATATGATAAAAATAGCTGAAAATTTAGAAGTCATCAAGTTATATTTATTTATATACTTGGAGAATCCCATAACTGTGCTTGCAGAAACATATTGATATTTAAGTCACAGATAATATTTGTAACTGATAGTACTTAAATTTGTTTTTATCAAGATATGAAATAAAAGAAAATCATTCTTATTTAAATCATTAGCAACAGGAAAATCAAATTGGAAAAATTAAACAAACAAGCAGACAAGCAAAATAATTACGATTTTTTATTTCGGTGGAGAAATAAATTCCAAAATAGAAAGTGAGAACAAAAACAACTTATTTTTATTTTTTTAACCAGAGCACTGCTCAGCTCTGGCTTGCGGTGGTGCAGGGGACTGAACCTGGGACTTTAATAGGATGATAAATCTTGCTGTTGACAGTGGTTATCCCAATAACAACCAGAAAAAAAATGATTGAAAACTAAAGATATTTTATTTTTTCCACTTTATTGTGTGTGGGCTAATGGTTTACAATATATTTATTGAAACATAGACACAATCTCTCACCTCTTCATATGTGTCTGCAAGACACTCCTTCTGGCCAATATCCTTTTCTTTTTTCATGAAAACTATTTATTTATTTATTTTTTATTAGAGATTCAATATTGATATACAGAATTACATATCAACATAAGTATGATTCCACACTATTCCTACCACCTGAGTTCTGAATCCAAGTCCTTCTGTTGCAAACTACCACTATTCTCCCAAGGTTGAAGATATGGGTTAACTGTCATCTCTAAAACCATCTGTCTACATTTGTACATATTTGCCCCTTTTCTTCCAGATACAATCCTTTCTTCCCCTCCAAGCCACACATCACCCTATTACTATATCCAAATATCTCTCCTTTTCATCCCTTCTCTCTGGAACCTGATAGAGCTGGAGTTCAGAGCCCTTTTATCCTCTTCCTCCTATAACTTTTCCCCCACTGGGAGTATGGATCAAAGTTGATTTGGGGGTGCCAAAGGTAGGAGTTCTGGCTTCTGTAATTGCTTCTCCACTGGAATTAACACTGGTAGGTAAACACATACCCCCAGCCTGTTTTTGTCTTTCCCTGGTGGGGTAGCACTCTGGAGAGGTGAGGTTCCAGGATATATTGGTAGGGTTGTCTGCCCAGAGAAGTCAGGGTAGAAAGTGGGCTTGTCTGAAATTTGGTGTCTGGAAGCTGGCCGGTCCCAAAGTGAGACAAAATGGTTAATGCTAAAATATAAATTTCAGTTTAAAATAGTGATATGAACTCTTTAAAATAGTGATATGAACAATGAGGCTCCCTTCAAACACTAGATGTCATGCCTACCATAGCTGCTTTATGGTGAGGGCAAGGTCCTGAGAGAGAACACACAAGAGGGCTGTCTCCTGTCAAAAGAATTAAAAAACATAAACATATAGAATGAGTTGCCAGGAAACAGTCACTGAAACAAATCAAAAGGAAAATAATTACAGCTTGTATAAGGTCATGAATGAATGTCTAGCAAAGAAGAGACATATAAAAACATTAACTGGACATAATAATGTGTGCCATTGTGCACACTCATAATTAAAATGCATAAAAATAGTAGTGTTAAATATAGGGGGATTCATACATATTTGAAGTGTTTTCTGGTGGTAATTTATGGGAAATAACAATAAAAATACTTCATATTAAAATACATTGATTCAGAGATAGATATGATAATCATGTATGATTAAAAAGAGAACTTAAACCTGACAAATTAACAAAATGAAAATGGAATGGCTAAAACAATTAAATAAAAAATAGAACACCAAGTAAAAACCAAAAGAAATCAAGTCATTTTGCAGAACATAAATGAGCCAAATAGGGAGTCGGGCTGTAGTGCAGCGGGTTAAGCGCAGGTGGCGCAAAGCACAAGGACAGGCATAGGGATCCCAGTTCGAACCCCGGCTCCCCACCTGCAGGAGAGTAGCTTCACAAGTGGTGAAGCAGGTCTGCAGGTGTCTATCTTTCTCTCCTCCTCTCTGTCTTCCCCTCCTCTCTCCATTTCACTCTGTCCTATCCAACAACGACAACAACAATAATAACTACAACAATAAAACAACAAGGGCAACAAAAGGGAATAAATAAATATAAAAAAAATTTTAAATGAGCCAAATAAAAAGCAAGTGATTAGACAGCAATTATGTTATAAAATATAACCTTACATCAGTATGCTTGATACCTATGTTCATAGTAGCATATATGTAATAGCCAAAATCTGGAAGCAATCTAGGTATTGTTGGCAACGATGAGTGGCTGAGAAAGTTATGGTGGAATACTACTTAGCTATCATGAATGATGAATTCACCTTTTTACCTCATCAAAGGAAGTGAGATAAGCAAGAAAGAGGATGAATATGGGATGGTCATTTTATTTTATTTTTGCCTCCAGGGTTGTTGCTGGGGCTTGGTGCCTGCATTATAAATCCACTGCTCCTGGAAGGCAGTTTTCCCATTTTTGTGACCCTTTTTGTTGCCCTTGTTGTTGTTGTTATTTTTATTGTTGATATTACTGATGTTGTTGATGGACAGAAGTTAAGAAATAAGAACAGAAAGGGGAAACACAACGTAGAACTTGAGCTGAGTTTAGTTAGTGTATTGCACCAAAGTAAAAGATCCAGCAGTGGGGGTGAGGGTTGGGGTGGGTTAGGTCCTGGTGTATAATGATGGAGGTGGACCTAGGCTGGGTTTGAGGGTGCTTCACAGAAATTGAGAATTTCTACACAAGTATAAGTGACGTGTTTACTATAAATCATTAACTCCCATTATATAATTGCATATAAAATAAATGTATAACATTTCAATAATAAAATTATTAGATTGATAGATTGGATTAAAATAACTTGATTATGTAACTTGTAAAAGTTTTTTTTTTCTCATTTCTTTTTTGTTGACTAGAAAATCTCTCAACTCTTGTCATTGGGGTTTGGACATGGGAGTTCTTGCTAATAGTCCTGTGTACTATCTCTGCCCTGTCTATCAGACCAAAGAAACATTTCAACAAAGGGACATAAAGTTATTCAAAACCAAGTAATTTAATAGAAAATAAATCACGTAAATCAAAGCAAAATAAAATGTAACAGTGTTAATATAAAAAATAAATTTAAAGCAAGAATATTGCTGAAGAAAGAATTCTTTTAATAGTCCAGAAGAAAATTTATTGGAAAATAGGGCCATTTTAAATTTATATGATATATATATGTATATCAAAATTTCTACAGACTCACCATTTACGAAATTTCAGAGGTTAATAATATTTGCATTTACAGAATATCAGTGAGAAAAAAAATATGAACAATATAATTAATAAACCCAGTATAATTAACAGGGCCAATTTTAATATAGTGTATACTTTATATATAATTATATACACAATTAACAGATCTAATTGTCATAGAATATGTCCTACATTTAACAATGACACAACCCAAGTTATTTTCAGGTGCATATTACCAAAATGATAAGAGATAATTTTTGTAAAGTAAAATTTTATCAGCTTACAAGGAATTGTTTCATGCTCAATCTAGCAGTTATCCTAGCAGAACTCCTATTAATTTAGGAGTACATTTAGCACAAGGAAAATAATAAAAATTCTGTGACACTTTTCTTTGCTATGAGTTAATGTTGCTCAGGCAATTAGAGAGAACTGCAGGCCTGCCATGAATGTCTTATGATCTGTTGTTTTTGCCAGAGAAGATCAATGTTATCTCCACTATTTAAAAAATGATATTTTCATGGAAGAAAATTAGAAAATAAAGAGAATTGTGTTCTTTAAGTAATAAATTTTAATTCCATATGTTTATATTGTTTTTCTCTTTTAATTGTGCATATATTTTCTCAAACAGAAATTCTGCTTGATATTGACACTATGATTCATGTACCTATCAGGCAGCTAGCCCAACTTGATGCTTATAATGCTAAGGTCACAGGGTCGACTATTCATTGGTTAGTGACTATTGTAGCATACTGTGCCTATAATAAACTTCTAACTTTGACTGGACAATTGTATGTGAATAAAATGGGAAGTAAATGTAAAATGTAGATGGATCAGCCAAAACAATTAGGAATATCTGCTTCAAAAGTGTGGCCTTTGAATCAATAGCATAGTCTCTATTTAATATGCACAGCCTTGACTTATCAGAAAGGGCTCAGCTTCATCCCTTAAGAGAAGACTGTGATCTTCCAATAGCACAGCTATATACAAGATACTGGGTACTGTCCAGCAAACCATAACAAAGGGACTTTTCAAAGTTAACCCAATTAACAAATAATGTGATGATAATATTAACTATCGATTGTCTTTTTGAACCCTAAGACAACAGGAACCTCACATCTTCACTATAGAGCCCCTACTTCCCCCAGTCCTGGAACCCTTGGATAGGGCCCACTTTCCCGTATGCATCTCCCAATCCAAACCAAATAACATTGCATCTGCCGATCACAACCTAACCAAAGCAACGATTGCTACCTCAACATGCTTCACCTCAGAATGTATCCAGAGACTTCACGTGTGGAATGACAACCCTTCAGCTTCATTACTCGGGTGAGACCTTTCCTTTAATAGTACACTCTAATTTCATCTCAGGTAGTTCACTTTCTAACAAAGTCCCATAACCTAGATATACACCAGTTTCTGTGAGAGAGAGCTTATGTGCACACGTATCCATAAACTACTGCAAAATATATACCTGAAAGCAGGACTACACTAGAGTTTGCAGTTCCAGATGCCACCAGGATGCTGGCTAGGCTTCCCTGGATTGAAGACCCCACCAATGTGTCCTGGAGCTCTGCTTCCCCAGAGTCACACCCTACTAGGGAAAGAGAGAGGCAGACTGGGGGTATGGACCGACCAGTCAACGCCCATGTTCAGCGGGGAAACAATTACAGAAGCCAGACCTTCTACCTTCTGCAACCCTCAACGACCCTGGGTCCATGCTCCCAGAGGGATAGAGAATGGGAAAGCTACCATGGGAGGGGGTGGGTTATGGGGATTGGGTGTTGGGAATTGTGTGGAGTTGTACCCCTCCTACCTTATGCTTTTGTTCACTAATCCTTTCTTAAATAAAAAATTTAAAAAAAAAAGAGAAGACTGTGCTGTTGGCTTTGTTTACTTAGAAAATCAAACTGGAAGAAATTCTACTAGGCTATTCTTATTTGTGGTCTAGATAATTTTCAGTGAGCAAAATATATTTGCAGACGTAACAAAACCAGGAATTACTTTATATGAAAACAATTCTAAAAGCAGATGAATTTTTAGCAAAAACCTGCAATTACATTTTTAAATAATTAATAAAACATGCTATTAATATAAGTCTGGACTGATATACAGCTGAAAATCTCATCTATAATTACTTTTGAACATTCTAGGATCAAAATATCAACAAAGATAGTGGAAGACATTAATGTGAGATTATACAGGTTGAAGAAACTGATAAAATGACAAAATCAATCACAGTAGTCTATGTGAGGGTATATTTGCTATGTACAGCAAATAACTGAATATAATATTCAGAAAATGACTTTCATATGCCTTTTCATAGATATATACTAAACTAAGAAGCCATTTTGAATACTCTTATTTCTAGCCCATATATGTCTCTGGTTAATGCACAGAGATATGAGCAAAACTTGACATTTTAGTTTTTAATTAATTATTCCACTAAGTATCTTGTCTGAATGTACCACTGAAAGTGAAAGTAAGTGGTCCTTTGACTAAAATGTCATTATTTTTTATAAACTATACCAAAGGCCAGCTTAATGGGTTACAATTTAAGGAATAATTAGACTAAATTATAAAATGTCAAAATAAATGAACAGGCATGCCCTTTGATATGTTTTCTTTATTTAAACACTACTCATTTGCATACAGTCCAATTTGCCAAATTGGCAACATTTAGCAGTTCTTTCCAGCAGTCGTTTGAGTCATCTTGTTGCATCTATTTAGGTGTTCTTTCCAATTACTACATTTGTTATTACTGAGATTACATACTGGTAGATTTTCTTCTGCTGAAGGAAAATTAATATTTATCTGATAAATTTCTACCACACAAGAAATACTATCTAATAGACACAATTTTTAAGCATCCCTGCTAAACATTTACCCAAGCAAAATCAGTGATCAAAAATTTCTCCGTTCATTATTAATGGTTTAAATATCAATGTTTCTATGTGGAGTCTCATTTCCTAAATTTTGCCCTCAAAATAAATTATTTACCTCTGTCACTTTCCTCCATTGTCATAGAGTATTTAATTTTCATTAAGTTACCATGCCAGTTATTTGTATACCTTGAAAGACCAGATTTTCATTGGTTTTAGTTTTTTTTTTCTCATTCCTCCTCCTCTTTTCCTTTTCTTCCTCCTCCTCCTCCTCTTCTTCTTCTTTGTTTTGGTTTGCTTTGTTGCTCAGACTTCTACACTCCAGGCCTTTTTTTTTTTTCCAAATAGAAAGAGAAAGACACGCACACAAAGAGAGAGGGAAAGATACCATGCTACTAAATCTTACCTCAGTATTGTGTGTTCTGAGATTTAACATGGGTCATACACATGTCAAATTAGGTACTCTCTGAAGTAAGCTATCTTATCTGTTCCATTTTTTTAAATTTATTTTTTATGCAACTAACAGATTATCAGTGAACTCATGAACACAAAGTGAGTGAGTTTTTTATTTATTTATTTTACAGAGACAGAAAGATAAGGATGGTGGATACAGGAAAAGAAACAGGCACATCTAAAGCACAGTTTCAAGTTTATGAAGTGTGCCTTCTTGCAGGTGGGAACTAGGGGCTTGAATGGAGGTCTTTGTGCTTTGTAGTATGTACACACAACCAGAGGTGCCACTGCCCTGTCCCAAAGTTAATGAGTTTTTAAAGCTGCCAATGACTTTTACCAGACAGTTCATGCTTCTAACAATCTCAGTATTAAAATATGAGTATTTTGGAAGACTTGCTTGAATTTTCTGCTTTTGTTCATATTTAACTTGCCAAACTAAGTCCCATAACTGAGCCTTACATAAAGATGTTAGAGGTACACTCAGTCTTTTGTGCTAGGAACAATAAAATTATAAAGCAACGAACAATATACAAAGAAGGGGAGTGAATTAGCACTGCAAAATTCACCAGATAAAAGTGTAACATTTTCTTTCTTTTTGTATTTGTTTGTAATTGGGGCCACATGCCCTAAGATTCCATTTCCCTGGGATACTTTTTCATAAAGACAGATAAATAGTGAGAACAGGACCTAGTATAGCAATAAACCTTTCTCTGGAGCCATAATACCTCCCAAGTGGTACTGGACCTTGAACTTGAACCACACTCATGTCAGTGGTCTGCTCAAAAGATGATACTTTTTTCTCTCTTCCTTCCTCCTCTCCCTCCCTCCCTCTGTTCCTTCTTCCTTACATTATTATTATTATTATTATTATTATTATCATTATTATCAGAGAAATGCAAAGCTCTGGCCTAATGTTTGGGGGCTGAATCCTGAGCATTTGGTACCTCAGGCATTAATGTCTTTTTACATTGCCACTATGCTGTCTCCCAAGTCTGAATGATACTTCATTTTATTTTTTAATACTTTATTGAGAGGGGTTAATGCTTTACAGTACATTTGTTACTATGGTAGGAGTTTTGGTGACAGCAAGGCACTCATTCCCCTAACATAGGATGTTTTCCCCATCACACACCAGGATCTTAGCACGCCTGCATTTCCACTCTTTATACTTTTTCCCCAGAGTCCATTACTATTATTCAATATTATACCTAATCCAACTTTACTTAATTTTTCTCCTTACTGTCCTTGCTTCTTAAGTTCCACCCATAAATGAGATCATTCAGTATTGGTCCTTTTCTTTCTGACTTATCTTATTCAACATGACACTAAATACAGAATTCTGAGAAAAAAAAATCAAGATATTTTTTCCTTCAAATCCTCCAAATTGAATAAATTTCTAACTCTTGTGAAGTCAAAAAACTTCCTTTTTAGTATTTCTGTGGCATTTAAGAATTGTTTAACATATTTTATTATAATCAGTGTCATCAGGGTAATGTGTTATGTCTTCTTAAGTACCTCAAATAATTTAGTATCATTAAATACCCAGAAATAACTTTGGTTGATATAGGATAAAAATATCAAAATACTGATAATGTACTACTTTGTGTCCAATGAGTGGATGAATACATTTTGCCAAAATAAAATAGAACAATGTGATAATTTTTTTTGCCTCCAGGGTTATTTCTGGGGTTCAGTGCCTGCACCATGAATCTACTGCTCCTGGAGGCCATTTTTCCCCATTTTGTTGCCCTTGTTGTTGTAGCCTTGTCATGGTTATTATTGTTATTGTTGATGTAGTTCGTTGTTAGATAGGACAGAGAGAAATGGAGAGAGGAGGAGAAGACAGGGAGAGAGAAAGACATCTGCGGACCTGCTTCACCACCTGTGAAGCGACTCCCCTGCAGGTGTGGAGCTGGGGGCTCAAACCCAGATCCATACGCTGGTCCTTTTGCTTTGCACCACAAGCACTTAACCCGCCCAACCCCAATGTGATAATCTTTTTTTCCCATCAGTTTATTGCAGGACATAATGCCTTATAGGTAAGTTGCTGATACATAGGTACAGTTTCCCATCTTTCCATGATAGATGTCTAAACACCACTCCCATCACAAGCTCAAATCCCTCTTCACCTTTATGCCCAAGAATCCCAACACCCTGCCTCTGTCAGTTCATGATCATTTGCTTTGTTACTCGCCTTGCTTCTAAAGTGTCACCTATATTGGGTATTCAACCTTCTGACTTAACTCACTTAAGATGATGATTCCTTCAGCTTATACCCACTTTATTGAAAATGAGAGTATTATTTTAAGAAGCTTCTGAGTTACGTTATGAACGAAGGAGAGGATTTAGACTAAATCAATACAGCATTGGATAGACCTTCCCGTGGTGCATCCCATGAGTACCCATTCATTGGGGAAACTGATGATCCTTCCTAGCCGACTGAATCCACATGGATCCCAGTCACTTTCAAAACCATTAACTGGCTACGGAAGAAGGGCAAATGCTAGAAGAAGAATACACCATAGAACTAAATCAATACACAGTAGTTAAAAAAAAGTTTTCTTTGGGTTAGTGAGACAGCATCATGGTTATGCAAAAGACTTCTATGCCTGAGGTTCTCAGATTCAACCCCCAGCACCACAATAAGCCAGAACTTCCCGGTACTCTGATCTTTCTCTCTCTACATTTCTCTAATTAGAAAGAAACAAATAGATCAAATGTTTCTTGGTTTTTTTAAAGTTTTTTCCAAGGAAAAAACTTCTCTCTGTCCTATCCAACGATGACGACAGCAATAACAACAACTACAACAATAATGAAAAACAATAAGGGTAACAAAGGGGAAAATAAATAAGTATAAAATAATAATAATAATAATAATGTCATTCAATTTCTAAAGAAATTGGAACTTATAACAAAGGGCAGTTGATTGATAATAAGTCATCATTTTTTTAAAATTTTTTATTTAAGAAAGGATTAATGAACAAAAACATGAGGTAGGAGGGGTACAACTCCACACAATTCCCATCACCCAATCTCCATAACCCACCCTCTCCCATGATAGATTTCCCATTCTCTAGCCCTCTGGGATCATGGACCCAGGGTCGTTGAGGTTTGCAGAAGGTAGAAGGTTTGGCTTCTGTAATTGCTTCCCCGCTGAACATGGGCGTTGACTGGTCGGTCCATTTTCCCAGTCTGCCTCTCTCTTTCCCTAGTAAGGTGTGTCTCTGGGGAAGCTGAGCTCCAGGACACATTGGTGGGGTCTTCAATCCAGGGAAGCCTGGCCAGCATCCTGGTGGCATCTGGAACCTGGTGATTGAAAAGAGAGTTAACATACGAAGCCAAACAAATTGTTGAGCAATCATGGATCCCAAGCTTAGAATAGTGGAGAGGAAGTGTTAGGGAGGTACTCACTGCAAACCCTAGTGTACTACTGCTTTCAGGTATATATTTTGCAGTAGTTTATGGATACGTGTGCACATAAGCTCTCTCTCACAGAAACTGGTGTATATCTAGGTTATGGGACTTTGTTAGAAAGTGAACCACCTGAGATGAAGTTAGAGTGTACTATAAAAGGAAAGGTCTCACCCGAGTAATGAAGCTGAAGGGTTGTCATTCCACACGTGAAGTCTCTGGACACAGTCTGAGGTGAAGCATGTTGAGGTGGCAAACGTTGCGTTGGTTAGGTTGTGATTGGCATATGCAATATTATTTGGTTTGGATTGGGAGATGCATACGGGAAAGTGGGCCCTATCCAAGGGTTCCAGGACTGGGGGAAGTAGGGGCTCTATAGTGGAGATGTGAGGTTCCTGCTATCTTAGGGTTCAAAAAGACAATCGATAGTTAATGTTATCATCACATTATTTGTTAATTGGGTTAACTTTGAAAAGTCCTTTTGTTATGTTTGCTGTACAGTATCCAGTATCTTGTATATAGCTATTGGATGCTTCTAATCTACTTGGTCTAGGCTTTTGAGAGAGTCCGCATATCAAATACTTAGCCTATATATTAAAAGGATTCAGTTTGTGTTTTGAGAAACTTTGAGACATACAATTGATTTTCCCCCTCTCATATTAATTAACTACTGATTTATATGTCTACATTTTGCTAGGAGTGTACATAAACACCATTCCCACCACCAAAAGATTGTGACCCATCCTTCCCGCCCACTCCCACCCCCCACTGGCCCAGGAAGCTGCATGTCTACCCCTCACCACTGGGTTTTTACTTTGGTGCCCTATTTACAATTTGATCAGGTCCTGCTTTTAGTTTCCCTTTCAGATCTTCTTAATCAACGTCTGTTGATGAGTGGGATCATCCCATACTCATCGTTATCTTTCTGACTTAGTTCACTTAACATAATTCCTTCTAGCTCTGTCCAAGATGGGTCAGAGAAGGTGGGTTCATTGTTCTTCATAGCTGCATAGTATTCCATTGTGTATATATACCACAGCTTTCTCAGCCACTCATCTGGTGTTGAGCACCTGGGTTGCTTCCAGGTTTTAGCTATTATGAATTGTGCTGCTATGAACATAGGAGTACACACCTCTTTTTGGTTGGGTGTTATGGAGTCCTTGGGGTATAACCCCAGGAGAGGAATTACTGGATCATATGGAAGGTCCATGTCTAGCCTTCTGAGAGTTTTCCAGACTGCTCTCCACAGAGGCTGTACCAATTTACATTCCCACCAGCAATGTAAAAGGGTTCCTCTGTCCCCACATCCTCTCCAGCATTTGTTGCTGCTGTCCTTTCTGATGTATGCCATTCTTACAGGAGTGAGGTGGTATCTTAGTGTTGTCTTAATTTGCATTTCTCTGACAATCAGTGACCTAGAGCAGTTTTTCATATGTTTGTTAGCCTTTTGGATCTCCTCTGAGGTGAATGTTTTGTTCATATCCTCTGCCCATTTTTGGATGGGGTCATTTGCTTTTTTGGTGCTAAGTTTGCTGAGCTCTTTATATATTTTGGTGATTAGTTTCTTGTCTGATGTCTGGCATGTGAAGATCTTCTCCCATTCTATGAGGGGTCTCTCTGTTTGTTTAATAGTTTCTTTGGATGGTCAGAAGCTTTTCAATTTGATGTAGTCCCATTGCTTTGTTTCTGCTTTAGTCTTCCTTGCAATTGGGTTTGATTCATCAAAGATGTCCTTGAGGTGTATGTGGGAAAGTGTTTTACCAATGTTTTCCTCTAAGTATTTGATTGTTTCTGTTCTGACATCTAGGTCTTTGATCCATTTGGAGTTCATTTTTGTTTCTGGTGAGATAAAGTGTGTTGCTGAGGACTTATTCTGATGCAGTCTCTGCCCCCCAGGTTTTTCTATGCCCTGCTAAATCCTAGAGTGCCCCTGTTCAACCAATCCTGGCTCCGCCCCCAGGTTTTTCTATGCCCTGCTAAATCCTAGAGTGCCCCCTTTCAACCAATCCTGGCCCTACACGTCACCCCTGGTTGTCGCCCAATAAAAAGCCCCTTCACCCCTCCCCTCTCTCTCTCTGGGCTCTCGGCTCTCCCTCTCTGAGGTCTCGCTCCCTGCTCTCCCCCCGTGGTCGGCCATTGCCGGCTGGCTCCACGTGGTCTGAACCAAACCTCCCCCCCCATCCTATAATAAAGATTTGTGTACCCCTTTGCTCTGGACGTCCGCTCTCTTCTCCGTGGTGCAGCCTGACACCAGACCGCCGCAACAACATCTGGTGCCCATCGTGTTCCGTACCCACACCACACCCAGCCTGAGGTCTCCGAAACCGCCCAGACACAGGTAAGTGGCATCCGCCCACTTCTGTGGCCCCGCGTGGGATTTTTTCTGTTTTATGAGGAGGTGTCCCAGACATTCTATCCTTCTCTCCTGGGACAGGCTTTCGATCTCAGAGATGCTTTAATTTTTGCTACACCATGGGTTCTCATGGCTATATTTACTATTTTCAGGATATGTACAAGGCCTCCTGCCAAAAGGTTAAGTGACCTTGAGGCTGAGATACAGGAGTTAAAGGATATTTGCTTAGGACTTAAACACCCTAAGCAATCTGCAGTCAGCCCCAAAACCGCTGCCTCCGGAGACACGTGTTCGGTTTCTCCTGCGGCAGCTTCCGCTTCCACTACCCCTCCCCCCACTGCCCCTGAAGACACGTGTTTGGCCACTCATTTGACCCCTCCCCCAGCTGTCCCCACAGACACGTGTTCAGTTCCTTCTGCTTCTCTGGCCCCGCCCCCTGCTTCCCCTGAGACTTCCGGTTCTCTAGCCCCTCCTCCTACCTTCCCGGTTTCAGCTCCGCCTGAGACTTCTGCGTTCCTGAACCCCGCCCCTGCCCCTGCCGCCCCGGTTTCAGCTCCGCCCCCAGCCCCTGCCGCCGCGGTTTCAGCTCCGCCTGAAGCTTCCTCCTCCCTGACCCCCCCCCCCCTGCTGATACGTCAACATTAAGGGACCTAGTGGCTGAGATACGAGAGCTAAAGGATATTTTTTCAGCATTTAAGGATTTTAAACCATGTGCAGTCCACCCCGGGAGCTCTGTCCCCGTAGATATGCATTTAGTCTCCCCTGCAGCCACTACAGCAGTTTCTACTGAACTTTCCACTTCTGTAGCTCCCTCTCCTGCGCCATCGGACCAAATCCACACATTCCCGGTAAACTTGGCCCCTTCTAAACAAAACCCTCAGCCGTGGCAGCCATATTCCTCTAAAGACATTGGAACACTCAGACAAGAAGTCAGGGAGGACGGGAGGACGGGATGCATTCTCCATGGACCAAGTCCGTCCTGAGAAGCTTTTACCAGCATTTAAATACACCACAAGACTGGAAAGAACTGGCTCATGCTGCACTCCCAGACCCCCTCTATCTTCAGTGGCAGACATGTTTCCGCGATGAGTGCTCTAGGCAATCACAGGAAAATAGTAACAAACAGGTAGAATGGAATCCTGATGCTTTGTTTGGAGCAGGAGCTTATGAATCTGGAGCTCAGCAGGCAGAAGCCAGGTTTCCAACCGGTTATTTTGAACAGGTACGCATCTGTGCAACACAAGCATGGGAAAGGGTGTCCACACCTGATGTAGATCCATCAGCTCCCATTAACTCTTTTCACCAAGGCTCTGATGAGTCATTGGCAAGCTTCATCTCAAGGGTGAAGAGAAGCTTAGAGAGAAAGGTTTATAATCCTGACGTCCGCACACTACTCCTGCGCTCTATTGTCTGGGAAGGCATGACACCACAATTCCGTCAGGTATGCCTTAATCTTAAACACCTACACCCAGATAATTGGATTCTAGTGACACAGGAACTTACATCAGGCAATTATGGGGCACCCGCTACGACACAGGTCTATGCAGTTGCCCCACGTAAGCAAAACAGGGCCTGCTTTCAGTGCGGTCGCCAAGGACATTGGCCAATGTCCTGATAAGTTGCGACCACGCCTCCAGTCAGGGAAACCATGCCTCCAGCCAGAGCAACCCCGCTTTCAGTCAGGGAGCCAAATACCACGTACTGTTTGTCCAAAATGTCGTAAGGGGTTTCATTGGAAGAGAGATTGTCGGTCCCAATTTCATAAAGATGGTTCGCCCCTGAATGGTACAAATTCGGGGCCTGAGATTTTGTGGACCACTCCTGTTTTAGAACAAGGTCACCCTTCTACGACAGTAAAGATTGACAATATTCCTTTTAAATTTTTGATTGACACGGGGGCAGCAAAGACGATTTTAAGGCAAGAAGAGGTTCCCCAAGATTGGGAACTCATCCCTGGACCCAGTTTACATGGAATAGGAGGGATGACGAGAGCATTTTGCACACGAGACTCGCTTATGTGGGAAGACCCAGAAGGTTCTACCAGACACTTCCGCCCTTTGGTAGCTAATATTATCACCAACTTACTGGGCAGGGATCTTCTGGAATGTCTTAATGTTAGGATATCCACAGACACCTCTGCAGAGTGTAAAACTCATTCCCGCGATACCAGGTCTATTCAGCACCCCCAATACTAAATACCACTGTTCGTAGCCAAACACCCCGCTTAAGCTGGCTTTCTAATGAGCCTGTCTGGGTGGAACAGTGGCCTTTACCTAGGGATAAGCTAAAAATTTTAAAAGAGCTCATCCGAGAGCAGTTGTCCTTTAGGTGTTGGGATTTACTTCTGGGCTTTCAATTCTGTTCCACTGGTCTGTATGCCTATTTTTGTTCCAGTACCATGCTGTTTTGATGATGATGGCTTTATAATATAGTTTAAGGTCTGGGAGTGTGATGCCTCCATTTCTGTTTCTTTCCCTTAAGATGGTTTTGGCAATTCTAGGTGTTTTCAGGTTCCAGATAAATGATTGTAGTGTTTGTTCTATTCTCTTAAAGAAGCTTGGTGGAACTTTGATGGGTATTGCATTAAATTTGTATATGGCTCTGGAGAGAATATTCATTTTGATGATATTTATTCTTCCAATCAATGAGCATGGGATATCTTTCCATTTCTTGGTATCAGTTTCTATTTCCTTGAGTAGCGACTCATAGTTTTCAGCATACAAGTCTTTCACTTCTTTGGTCAACTTTATTCCTAGGTATTTGATTGATTTTGCTGAAACAGTAAATGGGAGTGATTTCTGGATGTCTTCTTCTTCAGATTTAGTGTTTGCATAAAGAAATGCCACTGATTTTTGTACATTGATTTTGTAGCCTGATACCTTGCTATATTGCCTAACAACTTGCAGTAATTTTCTACTGGATTCTTTAGGTCTTTCTATGTATACTATCATATCATCTGCAAATAGTGAGAGCTTGACTTCTTCCCTTCCAATCTGTATTCCTTTGTTTTCTTTCTCTTGCCTGATTGCTATGGCAAGAACTTCCAATACTATGTTAAAGAGTAACGGTGACAGTGGACAGCCTTGTCTAGTCCCCAATCTGAGAGGGAATGCTTTCAGCTTCTGTCTATTGAGTATGATGTTGGCTGTAGGTTTGCTATATATAGACTCCACTATCTTGAGGAATTTCCCATGTATTCCCATTTTTTGTAGAGTTTTGAGCATGAATGGGTGTTGGATTTTGTCAAAGGCTTTCTCTGCATCTATTGAGATAATCATGTGGTTTTTGGCTTTGCTTTTATTGATGTGGTGAATGACATTGATTGACTTATGGATGTTGAACCAGCCTTGCATTCCTGGGATGAATCCCACTTGGTCATGATGAACAATCTTTTTGATGTGTTGCTGTATCCGGTTGGCCAAGATCTTGTTTAATATTTTGGCATCTATGTTCATCAGAGATATTGGTCTGTAGTTTTCCTTTTTTGTTCGGTCCCTATCAGCTTTTGGTATCAGGGTGATGTTGGCCTCATAAAAGGTGGAAGGGAGTATTCCTGTTTCTTCAATCTTATGGAATCACTTAAGAAGTATGGGTATTAACTGTTTCCTGAAAGTTTTGTAGAATTCGTTTGTGAAGCCATCTGGTCCAGGACTTTTGTTGTTGGGGAGATTCTTAATAACGGTTTCAATTTCTTTGCCTGTGATTGGTGCATTTAGATTTTGTAGTTCTTCTTGGTTCAGTTTTGGAAGTGCATAGGTTTCTAGGAATTGTTCCATTTCTTCCAGATTCTCTAGCTTGGTGGCATACAGTTCTTTATAGAAGTTTCGCAGGATTCTCTGGATTTCTGTGGTGTCAGTTGTGATATCTCCTCCATCATTTACAATTCTATTAATTTGAGTCTTCTCTGTTTTTTGTTTGGTGAGTCTGGCTAGGGGTTTGTCAATTTTGTTTAATCTTTCAAAGAACCAACATTTGGCTTCATTGATCTTTTGTATGGTTCTTTTATTTTCGATGTTGTTTATTTCTGCTCTAACTTTAGTGATTTCTGTCCTTCTGGTTGCTTTAGGGTTCCTTTGTTCCTCTTCCTCTAAGTCCTTGAGGTGTGCAGTGAGGTCGTTCATTTCAGCTTCTTCTTGGTGTTTAATATGTGATTGTATGGCTATAAGTTTCCCTCTCAGTACTGCTTTAGCTGTGTCCCAAATATTTTGATAGGTTGTGTCTTCATTTTCATTAGTTTCCAGGAACATTTGAATTTCCTGTTTGAGTGAGTCTCTGACCCAGTGGTTCTTAAGGAGCATGTTGTTTAGTTTCCAAATTCTGTGTCTTTTAATAATTTTCTGTTTGTTGTTAAATGTTAGTTTTACTCCACTGTGGTCTGAGAAGATACTTGGGATGATTTCAATGCTCTTGAATTTATTGATACTGTCTTTGTGGCCTAACATGTGGTCTATCCTTGAGTATGTGTTATGTGGATTTGAAAAGAAGGTGTATTCCAGTTTTTTGGGGTGGAGGAGTCTGAAAATGTCCAAGAGGTCTAGTCTGTCGATCTCTTCATTCCATTCTCTAGTATCTTTATTGGTTCTCTGCTTTGTTGATCTGTCTAAGTGTGAGAGTGGGGTATTGAAGTCTCCCACTATTATTGTATTACTATTGATGTATTTTTGAAATTGTTTCAGTAGATGCTTAATGTATTTAGATGGTCCCTCGTTGGGTGCATAGATGTTAATAATTGTTAAGTCTTCTTGGCTGATTGATCCTCTAATCATTATGTAATGTCCTTGCCTATCTTTTATTACTTTATATAATTTAAAATCTATCGTATCTGAGATGAAAATGGCTGTTCCTGCCTTTATTGTGGTCCGTTAGCCTGTATGATAGTTTTCCATCCTTTCACTTTAAGTCTGTGTTTATCTTGTTGTGACAGATGGGATTCTTGCAAGCAGCATATGGTTGGATTATGTTTTCTGATCCATCCCCCCACCCTGTGCCTTTTGATGGGTGAGTTTAAGCCATTGACATTTATTGATATTATGGATTTAATGTATTGTAGTGCCATTGTTCTAAAAAAAATTTGTTTGCTCTGATATATTGCAAGTATTATAGTGATGTTCTTGTTTATAAGAGGTCTTTTAGTACCTCTTTCAGGGCTGGCTTGGTGATGGTTGCCTCCTTTAACTGTTGTTTATCTAAGAAGGTTTTGATCCCTCCATCTAGTTTGAATGAAAGTCTAGTAGGATATATTATCCTTGGTTGAAACCCTTTTTCATTCAGGGCTTGATAGATATCTTGCCACTCCCTTCTGGCTTTTAGTGTTTGAGTGGAGAAGTCTGCAGATAATATTATGGGTTTTCCCTTGTATGTGACTTTTTGTTTCTCTCTTGCAGCCTTTAGGATCCTTTCTTTATCCTTACTTCTTCTCATTGTGACTATGATGTGTCTTGGTGTCTTCAGGTCTGGGCTGATTCTGTTTGGTACTCTCTGGGCCTCTTGAACCTTGATATCCTTTCTGTTATTCAGGTCTGGGAAGTTTTCTTGTATTATTTCCTGTAGAATGTTTGCTTCCTCTTCCTCTCTTTCTTCCTCTGGCAGGCCAATTATACAAATGTTACTTCTTTTGAGATCATCCTATATGTCGCTGTTGTTGTTTTTTTAGTGTATCTCAATCTCTTTTTAAGCTCTTTCACCTCTTTCTTTGTTTTCTCTAACTCATCCTCTGTCTGACTAATTCTGTTTTCTGCTTCTGTTAGTCTGCTTTCCCTTGCCTCAGCTTCTTTCTTCATTACAGCTATTTCAGCTTTCAGTTCTCTAATTGCCTCAAGATAATTAGTTTTTTCCTTGGGGGTCTCAACTGTTGTTTCCCTAATACTGCCATTCCTTTCCTCCAATATTGTTTTCATTTCTGTGATTAATAAGTTTATTATTGCTTGCATACTTTTCTTATCTATGGTTACTTCTGGCTGATTTGTAGTTTCTTCTGGGCTCTTGTCTTCATTCATTGGAGTAGCAGTTTTATTTGTTTTTGATCTACCCATTTTTTTATTTATGTGTTTCTTTCTTCTTTTTTTTATGCTCTGTTGTTCCTCAGTTGTTGTGTCTTGAGTACAAGTTACACTGTACTAAATACCTTTATGACAATTGCACTCACCAACCCCCGGAATTACAGTAGCAACTGAAGTAAGTATTGAAGTGTTTAATCGTTACCAGTTAGCCAAACAATTTCTCCAGTCCGTGAAAAAATAGTAACCAAATCCCACTGAAGAAAGAGAAAAGAAAGATAGGATAGCAAGAATAGACAATTATGCAAATCTACTATCCACCGTATATTCTAGGGGTAACAAGAGGGGAAAGGGAACTAGAGCAGAGATACACACATAGAGAGTCTGCTCTGAGTCAGATTTCTCCCCCAAAGTAATTCACAAATTCAGAAAGGCAAAGAAGAAGGAAGAAGTGTATGACAGGATTAAAAAAAAAAAAGAGAGAGAGAGAGAGACAAGAGAGAGAAAAGGGAGAAGATAAGAAAAAGAGTTGTAATTAAGGAGCACTGCAAGGAATTTCCCAAATGTGTATCAGTGAATTCAAAAAAGCACCCTGTTTGGTGGTGTGGGGTATCCTGCTAGGAGCTGGTCCCCAGGGATTGCTTATGGTGGGGGGGGGAGGAGGTATGCTTGAAAATTAAAAGGAAGAAAAAGAATTTTTTTCCCCTACTCTAATTCTTAACCCAAATTAAGTCATCTCCTTGTCACCGCTATGACACCTTATTGGCTGGCCTGCTAAAGGCAGAAAATCCTATTGTTTCCAGGGGATGTGTTCAGAAAGATTATTCCAGGGCCTGGGTGTTGGCACACCTGGTTGAGTGCACATGTTACAATGTGCAAGGACTTAGGCTTGAGCCCTCGGTCCCCACCTGCAGGGGGAAAGCTTTGTGAGTAGTGAAGCAGGGCTGCAAGCATCTCTCTCTCCTCCCACTCTCTCACTATCACACCTTTCCCTTTCTATGCCTGGCTGTCTCTATCCAATAAATAAAGATTTTAAAAAATATATATTCCAATACATCACTTTTAGCCACATCATGTATATTTCAGATTTCTTACTATGAATTGTAAGATAATAAATTTGTGCTACTTTAAGACCACACATTTCTGGTAGTTTATCACAGCAGCAGGAAACTATAATAAGTTTCCACATACATTACATACTTTCTGAAAATAATTTTTCAAAATGAAACTGTAGGCAGTGCCAACTGGGTAGCAAAACTTCAATGTATCTTATAATTTCTTGTAATCATACCTGTTCTGATTTCAGTGTTTAAACTTAGTTACTTCCATTCGAATACTTTAATTTCATAATCTGCTGATTAGAAACATAATTTATATTGACTAATTTGTATCTTATAGCTTATTATTTTTTTCATAAAGTTATTATCAATAACTAGAAAATAAATTCAAAAAAACCTTTTCTAAAGTATTATACTTTAAGAAAATAGATTCACCTTTTTAGTTCTAGAAATTATCATAAAGCATATTATTAATTATATTTCTAGATACTTATAGCAATATGTTATTCCATTATACTTTTCAAAAGTATTTTTTATTTGTTATTCACTATTAGTAACTATAATTTTAAAATTCTTATATATTTTAAGTGCATGAAAAAATATATTTTTAATTTCTGGAGTTCTCTGCCTTCATGATGACTCTGTATTTCTCCTGGATAGAGGCCATTTCAATCTTTTTTCATTTTTTTCTTTACTCTTTTAAATATTGTGCTTCTGTTATTTTAATGAGAAAGAAACGTAGTGAGAGAAAGCTTGCAAGCAAGAGAGAGGGAGAGAAATGGGGGAGGGATGATAATAGCACATTAGGTTAAGCACTCACATAACCAGCTGCAAGGAACCAAGTTCCAGCCCCTGCTCCAGGAAGCTTCACTAGTGGTGAATCATGTACTCCAGGTATTTCTGTCTCTATTGCTCTCTCCCCTTCTCCACTCAATTTCTCTCTGTACTATCAAATAAAGGAAAAAGAAAGAGTGCAAGCAAGAGGGAGCGCGAGAATGAGCGAGCAAGAGAGAGACAGAGACAGAAATACCTGCAGCGATCGAGCAAGACAGAGAGAAACCAGACCACTATTGAGCTCTGGCTTAAGCTGTTACTATGTACTGAATCCTAGACATATGACCCTTAGGCATGAAAGTCTTTTAAATATCCATTATGGTGTCTCCCTATCCCTTCTTTTCCTTTTATTTTTATCTGTCTTTAATATTTGCTATTCTTTAGACTTTATTTGATAGAAAAGAGATACTGAGATGGAAAGACAAAGAGATACCTATAGCATTGCTTCACCACTCATGAAGCTTCTTCACTGCAGACAGGAATCTGGCAGCTGAACCTGGGTCCATGCGCATGGCAACAAGTGCACTTAATCAGGTGTGCCACCACCTGGCCTCATCTTTCCTTTATTCTGATAGAGACAGTGAGAAACAGAGGGAGAGAGTGGAGGAGAGGAAACACTGTTCCACTATTTGTGAAGTTCCTCCTTGAAAGGTGGATACTGAGAGCCTAAGTATTTGAACTGTGACAGATCATATGACAAAAAAAAGTATTAATTTAAAATATTGTTTCATGATAACTTATTACTTGACATCACTAATTAGCTTAAGACTAAAATTGATTTTTTAAAGAATCTATTTTATTTATTTATTTATTTATTTATTCATGAGAAAGATAGGAGGAGAGAAAGAACCAGACATCACTCTGGTACATGTGCTGCCAGGGATCGAACTCAGGACCTCATGCTTGAGAATCCAATGCTTTATCCACTACACCACCTCCCGGACCACTGAAATTGATTTAAAAAACATTCTTTTGTTTCTGAGTAATCTGTGTATTTTGTACCTTTATACTTGCTATGTACTATCAACTATCACATAGTTAATATAACTTACTTAGATAAGTAATTTTTGACTTTAGAGAAAACAAGTAAATTATTAAAGTTTGTATAATTATTACGTAATTTTGAACTTGAATTCAAATACGGGTTACTCTGACTCTAAATTCAGGCAGTCTCTGTCCTACCACTGGTTTTGTCAGCCATTCTGATATCTTCCCATATCTTATGGCAATTTCCTCCTAATTTTGCCTGTCTTGCTGTTAATCCATGGTATAAAATTCTTGCCTGCTAGAAGAAACGTACCACACCATATTTTGAACCCATAATTATGAACTTGATTTCATTAACTCTAAGTCTTGCCTTCTAACCAAATGACTTATTAAACTCAAATAATAATGCTAATAAATCCATCTGTTATCCAGACAAATACTTTAAGTATGTATGTTATATTCATAGAAATCATAGATATTTTTAGATTATCAATAGTTTCTGAAAAAAATCTTTCATTTAGCTTCCAATAGGTCTAAAAAGATACGGTGATAGGTGTAGTTTCAGTAAATAAAAAGAAACAATTTATTGTTATGATTGAATGGGTGAAATGAGAAAGAGTACCAGAACAATAATACTCCTACATTTACACACACATTTAGAGGTAGAAGACTAACTACAGGAAATATAAAATAAAAAACATTTAAAGAGCACTGGAAAAGAGAACATTTCACATCTTATGTCCATTGCACTTGGAAAATACCATAAGGGCTCAAGTCTGAAAAGATTGACAAACAAATTAAGATGATGGTTAAGGAGTAACAATCTTGGACATTAACTGCCTTGAATGGTGGTTGCCAAACAATATTGCAGTTATTTAGCTAACTCAGTATACCACTGATCAGTGCATACAATGAGATGTTGTATTCACAGGTATTTACTTGTAATATGTAACAATAGAATAGACAGTGGACAATGCATGGAATAAGTAGAGGAGAAGAACAAAAATATTATTCATTTTTCTTTTTTTTTATTTATGAAAAGGACACATTAACAAAACCATAGGACAAGAGGGGTATAACTCCACACAAATCCCACCACCAGATCTCTGTATCCCATCTCCTCCCTTGATAGTTTTCCTATTTTTTAACCCTCTGGGCGTATGGACCAAAGGTCATTGTGGGATGCAGAAGGTGGAAGGTCTGGCTTCTGTAACTGCTTCCCCACTGAACATGAGCGTTGACAGGTTGATCCATACTCCCAGCCTGCATCTCTCATTCCCTAGTAGGGAAGGGATCTGGGGAAGCAAAGCTCCAGGACACATTGGTGGGGTAGTCTGTCCACAATTATTGTAAGTTGACTTGCTTAGCAAAGTACATATTTAGTAATGCTATTTTAACTGTGTGTTAGAATAAAGTTGTTGTCCTGATTAATAATAGTTAACTTACAGATTGTTACTAGTATTTCTTTTAAATAAGAGAAATAATGATGCATTAAGTATGGTTTTAATATAAGTAATTGAGAGAAATGCATTCTAGTTTAGTCTAGAAATATATATATATATATGCAGGGTAGGTTATCTCTTTCAGATTAATCATATTAGAATCTTGTCTGGATTTGTATAAGGCAGCCAGTCAATTAACATTTAATTCCTAGGCAAAACAAAATTTAGCACTCATTCATTTTCAAGTAGGTATTCCAGGATAAGAGAATGTCACATTTCATGTGGTATTCACATTATGAATTGTTAGATTTTTAGGGTAATAGAGCTACTTCTTCAGTAAGTGGAACTTACAGACAAGTGCCTAAAATAGCTAGCTAGCCCTGGCTTATATAAATTAATTTCTAAGAAGGCTTTTTTCCTCCTTAAACAAAACATTATGAATGCACAGCTGCAGAATATGTGAAAAACAGTTTAATGGTATAGTCTTCAGTCAATGTGGCTTTTAAAAAAATGCACTCAGCATTGTTTCAGCAAATGGCCTGGACATAAACTTTTAGACCTTGGACTAATTCCAAGTCTTAGATATTGAAAGAAAATCAGCCACACCTATGGGACTTTGTTTACAGACCCTTAAGTAATAAAGGACAACCCCTCCTATTCTGGCGGTTTTCAGCTGTGATGGAAAATAAAGACAGTGTTGTCAATATTCAAGTAAAAGCCCTTTTAAGTACATCAAAAATCACATTTGGGATAAAATCAATAATGATAAATGATAATGTTCTTTATTTTTTTCTAATAAAGTGTACTACAAAGAGATTCACAGCAGGCTAATTCACCAAGAATGTGATCACAGGTACATCTCAGGCTGACTGTGCTGTCCTGATTGTGGCTGCTGGTTGGTGTTGGTGAGTTTGAAGTTAGTATCTCCAAGAACGGGCAGACCCGTGAGCACGCCCTTCTAGTTTCCACGCTGGGTGTGAAAAAACTCATTGCTGGTGTCAACAAAATGGATTCCACCCACCTCTCCAGATCCTTGCTCCACTAGGGAAAGAGAGAGACAGGCTGGGAGTATAGATCAACTGCCAAAGCCTATGTTCAGTGGAGAAGATATTACAGAAGCCAGGCCTTCCACCTTCTGCACCTCGTAATGATCCTGGATCCATGTTCCCAGAGGGATACGGAATAGGAAAGCTTTCAAGAGAGGTGATGGGGTATGGAGTTCTTGTGGTGGGAATTGTGTGGAATTGTACCCCTTTTATCCTATGGCCTTGTCAATATTTCCATTTTATAAATAAATTTTAAAAAAACCTCTGGTGGTAAAAAACAAACAAAAAAATACTAATACTTTCATACAAACAAGGAGACTCCTCACAGAATGGGAGAAGATCTTCACATGCCATACATCAGAGAAGAGACTATTCACCAAAATAAACAAAGAGCTCAGCAAACTTAGCACCAAAAAAGCAAATGACCCCATCCAAAAGTGGGCAAAGGATATGAACATAACATTCACTATGGAAGAGATCCAAAAGGCTAACAAACACATGAAAAATTGCTCCAGGTCGCTGATTGTCAGAGAAATGCAAGTAAAGACAATATTGAGATACCCCTGTGAGAATGGCATACATCAAAAAGGACAGCAGCAATAAATGCTGGAGAGGCTATGGGGACAGAGGAACCCTTCTGCACTGCTGGTGGGAATGTAAACTGGTCCTGCCTCTCTGGAGAGCAGTTTGGGGAACTCTCACAAGGTTAGACATGGACCTTCCATATAACCCAGTAATTCCTCTCTTGGGGATATACCCCAAGGACTCCATAACACCCAACCAAAAAGGTATGTGTACACCTATGTTCATAGCAGCATAATTCATAATAGCTAAAACCTAGAAGCAACTCAGGTGCCCAACAACAGATGAGTGGCTGAGAAAGCTGTGATATATCTATACAATGGAATACTATGGAGCTATTAAGAACAATGAATCCAGCTTCTCTGACCCATCTTGGACAGAGGTAGAAGGAATTATGTTAAGTGAGCTAAGTCAGAAAGATAAAGATGTGTATGGGATGATCCCACTCATCAACAGAAGTTTAGAAAGAAGAACAGAAAAGGAAACCAAAAGCAGGATTTAACTAAATCTGGAGTAGGGCACCAAAGTAAAAACCCTGGGGTGAGGGTGAGGGTGAGGGTGGATATTCAGCTTCCCGGGGCGGCAGGGGGGCAGTGGGTGGGATGGGACACAGTCTTTGGGTGGTGGGAATGGTATTATGCCTATTAATTTGTAGTCATATAAATCACTATTTAATTAATGTTAGAGGGGAAAATTGACTGTATGTCTCAAATATTTTAAAACACAGACTGAGTCTTTTTAATACATAGGCTGAGTCTTTGATATGTTGACTCTGTCAAAAGCCTAGACCCTGGAGAACAGAAGCAACTGGTGGCACAGCTATATACAAATAATGCCAAAGGACATAAATTATGGTGATGTTGTGTATGATACAGTAAATCCTAACAAAGAGATTTTTTTAAAGTTAACCCAATTACCAAATACTGTGATTATAACAATAACTATCTATTATCTTCTTGAACCCTAAAACAGCAGGAACCTCACATTTCCTCTATAGAGCCTATATTTCCCTCAGCCCTGGAACCTCTAGGGTGGGGTGCACTTTCCTGCATGCTTCTCTCAATTCATACCAAATAATATTGCATCCACCAGTCCCAACATAATCAACGCAATGAGTACCACCTCAGCATGCTTCACTTCAGACAAGGAATGTCAACCCTTCAGGTTCATTACTCCAGTGAGACCTTTCCTTTCATAGTATTCTCTAATTCCATTCCAGGAGGTTAACCTCCTAACAAAGTCCCAAAACCTAGATATAGACCAGGTTCAATGAGATAGAGCATATGTTCACATGTATCCATAAACTAGGGCAAAATATATAACTGAAAGCAAAAGTACACAATAGTCTGCAGGGAGTCAGTATAAAGTTCCTAATGAAATAATAACTAATTAGTCTTAGATAACCTCCTCACCTACTTCCTATTACAGTTCTTTCACTCACTCCAAAGGTAATCATAGCAAAGCAAGGATTGTAAAAGCTGAATAAGGGCAAGAGTCTGGCATACTTTAATGATGACTCTTTAGTCACTATCAGGCCATCCCATCAGCTGAGGCCCTATTGGGGGAGTCCTGAAATTCCTAAACAGACATGATGGGCCTAGACCTCAAATAAATCCCTCTCTCCATTGTTACTGGTCATGTCTATCAGGAACAACAAAACAGACCCTTTTGTGGGCTCCTCATAGGACCTTGCCCTCAACTTGGATCAACAATGGTACAGAATGTTCCATCCTCTGAAGGGAGGATGGACAACATACTCGATGCTACACCTAAGGAGGATGGGTCAGTATTGGGACAGCTTGGAATGTTCCTACTCATGACCACAGAATGTGAGGTCAGGTCTAGAGGGATGCAGAGATCACATAGGCTCCTAAGCTGAATATGGGTCCCAGACCAAATCAAATCAATGGATCAATGGGGTTTACAGTTAACGATATTTATAACCTTATCCCATATTAGGGAGCTACTCTCTTCCCTGATCCAGCTTTCTGTCCCTTTTCCAGCCATGACATCATCTCCCCAGACAATAACTTGGATCCACCTGCATATCAGATTTTAGGCTCAGGGAAAAAAAAAAAAACTAGTATAGCCACAGGCCCTTTGCAATATAACTAAAATATGCTTACTAGTTATCTACAAAATGGAGGACCCCCCCGCCAACACTTCATCTGCACCATTCTAGCCTTTAGGTCCATGATTATTCAGCAATTTGTTTAGCTTTGTATGTTAACTCTCTTGTCAACCACCAGGTTCCAGATGCTAGCATGATGCTGACCAGACTTCCCTGGACAGACAACCCCACCTATGTCCTGGAGCTCTGCTTCCCTAAAGCCCCAACCTAAGAGAAAAAGAAGAGGCAGGAGTATGGATCAACCAATCAATGCCCATGTTCAGCAGGGAAGCAATTACAGAAACCAGACCTTCCACCTTCTACATCCCAGAATGACCTAAGGTCCCTACTCCCAAAGGGATAAACAATAGGAGAGCTATCAGGGGAGGAGATCTGATACAGAGATCTGGTGGTGGGAATTGTGTGGAGTTGTACCCCTCTTATCCTGTGGTTTTGTTAATGTGACATTTTTATAAATAAAAAAGAGGAAAAAAATACTAATACTTATTATTGATGAATATATGTATCTCCAAAAGGATTTTTTTTTTTAATTTGGAAAGTAGTATAAATTGTCACAATGGCAGCATTGGTTGTTGTTGGTATTATCCCTCTTATTAGTTCAACTTTACCACTTTGAAATGTCAGTTTATATTATTCCTTTCTGTTAATAAAACATATCTATAATAGGAAATGACTTCTTAGGTCTTGCACTATAGCTTTCTACACAAATGTCTTTATGCAGAGCACAGAGGTTGAGATCATGCTGTGGGGAGAGGGCTCTTCTTTGAGTGACAAGTTATAAATCCAGAAAGGCTGTTTTCGTCTGGTTCTGGTTCTGACCTTTGGAAGATTTCATATACTGTGATTAGCCTTGTTTTATTTACTCTGAGTCCTGTGCTATATCTGTTAACAATAATATCAGAAATAAGTACTATGGAGTTATCATGTACCAGGCACTCCGTTGGTTCAAAAAGTTTGAATAATATAGACATTACTGGTGTTCCTTGTAGAACATACAAGACACTGAGAGGCTGAAACTATGCAATTACCTCTAACTACAGTTTCAATAAAATGACAGGAGAATTAAGTGTTGCTTCAGGCATTTGTGGGAACACTGCTTAACCTGGATCAGGTAAGAGGAAGGACAGCACAAAGGAAAGGTTACTTAATCTGTCAACTGAGGTATATGAAAATGTATATAAACCAAAATTCTGATGTGCATTATTATTATTAGGCAAATTGACTCACAGGAAAGAATTACAAGCAAATGCATAAGTATGATTTTTTGACTGGAAATATACATTTTTAATTGACGATAGATCTGCTTGTTTTTATGAAGGAAACTTCATTATTATTAAGGAACACATTTTCCCCAATATTGGTAGATGTGTGGGTAGAGTTTAGATGCTATTATTTTGTTTTATATAGAGTTTCAAATGACTTTATTGTTAATAGTTTATCTAATAATATTTATTGAAATATATTTATGTGGAAATTCTTACTGAGGAAAAACTAAATTTCATAAAATTCATATTTTTTTTACTACTAGGGCTATGTCTGGAGTTCAGTGCCTACATTATTTCAGTATACCTGTAGCTATTATTTTTAATTTCTTTCCTCTAGATACATACATACGTAGAGAGAGAGAAAAGAGAGAGAGAGAGAGATTTATTGGGGGGGGGAGAAAAAAGAGAAAGGAAAGACACTGTAACACTTGAATGCTTGTAACACTGTAACAACTTGCCTTCTGCAGGTGTTCCATGGCTTGATCTGTCAAACCTAAGTCCTTGTGAATGGTAACATGTGCACTCTACCGGGTAAGCCAACTGTAATTGCATATAATTTAAAATAGAAAAGCAAAGATATTTAAATATATTATTTACTCATTTATTGGTGATTGATTATTAGTTTTACAATATCTTTGAACTTCAGGAGTGTTACTTCACGCCTCTATAAGTATATAAACCTCACCTCACCCAGTCAAGAGTCTAGTGTCATGTCACTACCAAAATAGCATCTCTACCCCTTCCTTACATCTCCTTTTCCTTTCTCTATATAATACCATAGTTTTTAAAGAGTTTAAGATTTAGTAATGTTTATTGCCATGCCTTTGCTTTACTTATCTAGATTCCATGTTTATATTAAGCTACTTGGTAATTGCTACTTTTAAAATTTAATATTATCAAATAAAACTTTGTTTTGTCACAAAAGTTAATTTCATCCTTCTTAATGCAAAGTAATATTCCATTGAGTATATACATCATGGTATTTATATTCAGTCTTCCATATTTTGTCTATTGTGAATAATAGTGCTATAGAATCAATTTAAATATGTATCACTGGAATACTGAATACAAATACAGTGGTGTATATGCCAATATTCTTTTGATTAATGTTTTGTTTATTGGATAAATACCTAGAAGTGCACTTCTGGATCATATGACATTTCTATTTTTAACTAATTTTATGTGTATGTGTGAATACCTTGGACTGGATCAGTCTTACTAAGTATTTTAATTTTGTGAAATAACGACACTGAAAAATAAAATCTCTCCTCTTTCTCATAACTTGTCAATCATCAGAAAAAATAGTAGGAACATAATGAAGAGAAAATAAAATGTGTTTCAACTTGTTTTGCAGTATCAGAATGAAAAGTAGTTCTGTCACACTAATAAAATATATATGTACATATATATTGAAGTTAATAGCTAGTAAATAAAAAAGCAATTCATTGTGAAAAATCACATTTCTTAAACAGCATATTTTGTGGGTACAAAAAAAGTAGTGAGTCAGGAGATAAAAGTTTTAAATTAAGACTCTCTGAGAGACTCAAGTAAAAGTACCATTACTTCAGCACTGCTTTCATTTTCCACTTCCCCCTCCTACTATAGACTTCACTTTTAATAATGATTAAAGAATAATGCCTGAATCTCATCTGAATGGCTTTTGAGATTTAACTCACTGAATCTATTCATAGCACAGAGCTTGTAAGAAAGACTGAACAGATCTGCACAGCTAATCGTGGAATATTACATTGATACTTCATCTCTCACATCAATACCAATTACAGTTACACTAAGAGCACTGCATATTATTTTAATAGCATAGAAAATTTTAATCCAGTCAGGTAGTTTTGGATGAATGTGTTTGTATGTCTGTCATTAAAATTTGGTGGCTCATGCTGCTCAAGACAGATACATTCTGAATGTTTAAAATTTCCACAGATGTTATTTATCCATCAGAACAGAAAATCTCCTGCTTTCTACTATGTACATTCTTCCTCATTAGCATAAACAAAAAATAAAGCATAACAACAACAATCTTGCTTTTTTGCATACATACAGAAATATAGTCAAAGGCATCTGGCAATCAGCTGGAAATGGTAAAAATTGCTTAATGAATGAAACTGTCATAAGTATGACGTATTTTTCTAGTGAAAAGTTTTTCCTTTCTTCTATTGTTTTTTTTTTTTTTTCATCTCAACAGGGTTTTTATAGCACGGATATTCCAATAAAATGCTTTTATCAATTAATTGTGCTTTTTAATTTTATTTTAAGTGTTATTTATCTGGATTGAAAAATGAGGGTGAATTTTCTTAAGTATTAATCAAACTAACTGAGGAAGAATGTGAACTTTTTAGCATCAGTTTCTATGTTGAACCAGAACATTGGATTTGCCAGAGTTTATGATCATAAATAAATTTAGTTACCTGCAAGAAAATGCCCTTATATAAAATTGATTATTATTTCTATTATAATGTGAATTGTTAAAATATATGCACTGCATTTGTAGGAAAGGTTTGGTTTTGACATCATTAAGAACTTACAAAAATCAATGTGAAGATATGTAAATGATACAGACATCTGCTATTTTTCATGAGTGTTATCTAGCTTTCTGTTCCATATTAAATATTTTTTATATTTTTCCTTTTGTTGCCCCCTTTTTTGCTGTTGTAGTTATTGTTGTTGTTATTGATGTTGTCGTTGTTAGATAGGACAGAGAGAAATGGAGAGAGGAGGGGAAGACAGAGAGGGGGAGAGAAAGACACCAGAAGACCTGCTTAACCAACTGCAAAGCAACTCTCCTGCGGGTGGGGAGCCGGGGCTCAAACCAGGATTCTTATGCTGGTCCGCTGCGTGGACTCCCCCATATTAAATATTTTTATGTATGTCTTCTAAATTAGACACAAATATCTCTTGCTGAGGGCAGGGGATAGCATAATGATTTTGCAGAATGACCTTCATGTCTGAGGCTCCAAAGTCAAAGGTTCAATCCCCAGCACCACCATAAACCAGAACTGAACAGTGCTCACCTCTCTGGGACTCTCTCTCTCTCTTTCTCTATCATCTATCTATCTATCTATCTATCTATCTATCTATCTATCTATCTATCTATCTCTGTCTCTGTCTGTCTCTAACTTACTCTTTGTATCTTTCTCACTATATCTCCTCCTCTCTCATAGAAATTTATACAAATAAAATATGTTTAAAGGTTTTCTTGATGAGACAGACCAGAGCCTAGTTTTCACTGTCTGTGAATTCATAGTAATAGACAGGAAAAATTGCTATACTTTTGTTTTAGAAATAAATGAAAACTATATTCTTTTCCCATGATTACACAAAATTATATTTTTGTATTGACAAGAACAAGCAACTAAGAGATAGATAAACAACTTGTATGCAAAATTCATGAATCAAAAAATTATATCATATGAGTATAAAGCATTCTAGCTATGATAAAAATTGAAACAGCCAATACCAGCATGAACAAGTAGAAAAATACATGAGAATTTATATTAATATCACCCAAAGTAAAATATGTAAGCACAAATATAAAAATATACAATCCTCATATGAATAAAACTATAAAAGTCTGGGTAAATATGTCAAAGAGCTAAATAAATGGGGGCGGGAGGAAGCTCTTCCAGGTTCATATTTAAGGAAAGTCAATATTAAAAGCCTGTCAATTATTCACTTTTCTATCTATAGACTATATGTAATTTCAAATTAACAAATTATTTTGTGGGCATTGACATATTTAACTTAAAGAGGCAAAAAAATTAGCCAATATTACATGATTTCAAGGTATAATAAAAAGAACTACAGTAATCAAGACAGTATAATACTGATAAAAGAAGAAAGTGATACTGTAGTGGAATGAAGAACTCAGAGATAGATCCACAAAAATATAGTCAACTAGGAGTACAAAAAATACACTGGAGAAAAGACAGTTGTTTCAACAAACTGTGGTGAAGCTATTGAACATCCACATATAAAACAAAAAAAAAATATCTTGGCATGTCTTTAAACCCTTCACAAAATCGATAGATCACAAGTTTAAGCCAAATAAAAATATAAGACTACTAGAAAGTAACACTGGAGAAAATACAGGTAGTTTTGACTATAGTAATGCCATTTTTATATAATGCCTAATAATTTCTTTAAAAATATTTACTTAATTGTTTAGTTATATGAGGGATAGCGATTGAGAGAGTCAAAGCACAACTCTGGTACATGCAGTGCTGCAGATGGAGCTCAGGACCTCATGTTGTCTGTCTTGTGCTTTAGCCATTGTACCAACCTCCAGGTCACACTGCTAAATTATTTCTAGGGAAGAAATAGTCATCTTAACTTCATTAAATCAAGTCTTATGATTTTTAAAAAACCATTATCACGGGAGTCCGGCGGTAGCATAGCGGGTTAAGTGCAAGTGGCGCAAAACACAAGGACCTGCGGAAGGATCCCGGTTCCAGGGCCGGCTTACCACAGGCAGGAGAGTCACTTCACAGGCAGTGACACAGGTCTGTAGGTGTCTTTCTGTCCCCCTCTCTCTCTTCCTTCCTCTATCCATTTCTCTCAGTCCTATTCAACAACAACGATAATAACTACAACAATAAAAAGCAACAAGGACAACAAAAGGGAATAAATAAATAAATAAATAAATAAATATTAAAAAACATTATCACAAGAATGAGATGTCATAAAGTAAGAGAAAATATTAGCAATAATCACATCTGATAAGTTATCCAAAACATAAAATGAACACTTAAAAGTTAACAGTAAGAAAACTGAATAACCTCCCCGAGAGAAATGTATCTAAATACCTGAGGGGATACCACATCTATAAAAATAGACTCATGACAAATAAACATATGAAAGCCTGTTCCATATCATTAGGGAATGTCAAATTAACAAGGTGTTAACACTACAGACCTATTACTACAGCCAAAATCTATAACCTACAGTAACAAGAAGTACTGTAAAAGTTGTAATGCAAAACTTTATTTAATTGCTGGTAGCAAAGGACAAAAGTATAGTGATTTTGAGGACATACTAGAGACTAGAGTTCCTTTTTTTTTTTTTTTTTTCTTTTGGAGGGTCACTATAGGGGCCTCTCTGCTCCAGGTTGACTTTTTGTTTTTCAGATAAAGATCATGCCCTTACTTCCTTTCAGTCACTTTAGACTGTCTTTGCTCTCAGTATAAAGCAGAAATGGTAGGTAGGGACTGCCACAGTATCTGACTGATGGCTAGGTCAGCCTACTCTGCCACTGGAGGAAGACTGGTCCTGAAATAAGAGCTGTTAGACTATTCCCAGCTATAACCATGGACTGTGAACTTGGACTTGGACTGACAGGGTCTTGGAGGTTACACAGGTTCCTGTGCTAAATGTGAATATGTATGAGTTCTGAATCAGACAGAGGAGGAAAAGAGTTAATTATCAACAAATTCAAGAACATTGAAATCATTCAAATTATCTTCTCAAACCACAGAACACTTAACAACAAATAGAAACTTAGTAGAAGCCCCAACATATAGAAACTCAGCAGCACACTACACACACACACACACACACACACACACACACACACACACACACACACATACATATATATATATATATATATATATATATATCCCTTTTGTTGCTCTTATAGTTTTTTTTATTATTGTTGTTATTGATGTTATCATTGTTGGATAGAACAGAAAGAAATGGAGAAAGGAGGGGAAGACAGAGAGGGGGAGAGAAAGAGACACCTGCAGACCTGCTTCACGCTTGTGAAGCGACTCCCCTGCAGGTGGGGAGCTGGGGGCTCAAACTGGGATCCTTACTCTGGTCTTTGAGCCACATGCGCTTAACCTGCTGCACTACCGCCCGACTCGCTAGCAGCACACTACTTAACAACTACTGGGTCAAAGAGGAAAAAGCTCAAGTAAACAATATGCCTGGACATCCTATTCTCGGCTCTGACACCATCTTCCAGACCAAAAAAAAATATATATATATATATATTATTTTTAATTTATTTAAGAAATGAGACATTAACAAAACCGTAGGATAGGAGGGTTACAACTCCACACAATTCCCACCACCCAGTCTCCATATCCCATCCCCTCCCCTGATAGCTTTCCTATTCTCTATCCCTCTGGGAGTATGGACCCAGGGTCGTTGTGGGTTGCAGAAGATGGAAGGTCTGGCTTCTATAATTGCCAGCCAATATTTTTTATGTAGAGACAGAGAGATAAACAGAGAGACAGAGAGAGGAGAGAGACATCATAGCACTAAAGCTTCCACTGTTGCCACAGACCCTCCTATGTTGTGCAGGAGCAAGAGCTAGAACATGGGGAGTATGCATGATAATACTGTCACCCTACCTGATGGTCTATCTCTCGCACCCTTGCAGTTTTTATAAGTGAAATATGAAAGTGCCATTCTACTTTACTCTGCTCTAATATTATACTATTACTATAAGATCCAGTAATCCATTTTACTTGAGATTTACCCACAGGGGTTTAAAACTATTTTCCACATAGAAAGCTGCATTATGTCCCAATGGGTGTTGCTGTGGATATGGTATTAGATGCTCAAGCATGAGATCCTGTTTGATCTCTGGCAGGAAGCAATGTTCTGGTGTTCTCTCTCTCTCTCTCTCTCTCCCTCTCTCTCCCCCTCCCCCTTCCCCTCCCCCTCTACTTAACCTCTGTCTCTCTCCCTCTCCCTTTTCTTCTGCCTCTTATCAGTGAATAGATCTATTTTAAAAAGAAACAAGTACATATACATGCAACACACGTACAGCAATATTCATGATTGTCAATACTTAGGTGCAAGTAAGATAATCTTTAGTAGTACATCATAGGTTAGTTATCACGTTAGAACGGCATAGACAAATTTAAAATGTGTATTATTAAGTAAAAGAAGCTGATTTGAAAGCGTAATGTACTGTATCATCCCAAAATTATGACATTCTAAAAATAAAATCATTGGTACAGCAAAAAGGTTGGTAGTTTCCAGGAATAAGAAGAAAAATTAATATATATATAGGACAAAAGGTATACATAGAGCAGTGAGGTTATTACAGTGGTGGATACATACTACTAAACATTTATCCAAACCTGATATGAGTTCTTAGATCATTTAGTCCCAGTGACTTCTTGTTGGTGGAGGCTGTAGCATATATTGTCCCAGCTGGAAAGAAGCTTAGAAAAGATACGCTTCTGCTTTCTCTATGTCCATGTAGAAAGTTTCATATCTTTTATTTTTAAGATTTATTTATTTAAACGTCTTTTATATTTATTTTCCCTTTTGTTGCCCTTGTTTTTTATTGCTGTTGTAGTTATTATTATTGTTGTCATTGATGTCGTCATTGTTAGATAGGACAGAGAGAAATGGAGAGAGGAGGGGGAGATAAAGAGGAGGAGAGAAAGACACCTGCAGAACTGCTTCACCACCTGTGAAGTGACCCCTGCAGGTGGCAAGCTGGGGGCTCAAACCCAGATCCTTACTCTGGTCCTTGCACTTCGCACCATGTTCGCTTAACTAGCTACTTTCCCAGCCGGCTCCCTAGTTATTTATAAGGAGAAACCTATAAGAAGAAGGGGGTACAGGGAGAACCAAAGTATCACTCTGGTGTATCCAAAACTAGAGATCTAACTTCAACCTCAAACTTGGGGTTCCAGGTTTTAATCTGCTATCTCACTTCTACTGCCATGAAAGCAGAGTCTTATTCCCTATAAATTATCATGTCGGGGGCCAGGCAGTGGCATACCTGGCTAAGTGCACACATTACAGTGTGTAAGGACCTAGGTCCAAGCCTCTGGCTCCCACCTGAGGAAGGGTGGGGAATAAAACCTTAAAGATTGACATATCTCCTATTATTTTTTCTTTCTCTTCTATCATTAGGTAAATAAGTTTACATGTGTTTTAAACTATTTGGTTTTTTTTGTGTAGCTAAGCTGAACTATATCTTGGTTTTTTTTTCCCCCTTTTGTTGCCCTGGTGGTTTTATCGTTGTGGTTATTATTATTGTTGTTATTGATGTCCTTGTTCTTGGATAGGACAGAGAGTAATCAAGAAAGCTGAGGAAGACAGAGAGGGAGAAAGAAAGATATACGCCTGCAGACTTGCATCACCGCTTGTGAAGTGACCCCCTTGCAGGTGGGGAGCCAGGGGTTTGAACTGGGAACCTTAGGCCGCCAGTCCTTGGGCTTTGCATCATGTGAGCTTTACCCACTGCACTACCACCCAACCCCCTGAACTATATCTTGTATGCTTTTGTTGTAATGTAGTAATTCTTTAGACTGATAAGTTAGTCTAAAGGGCTTTTTACAGTGAATTATTATATAAATTGGAGTAGAAACATTTTGGATAGCTAGTAGTGAGAATCAACAAGATATTTAATACGTGTTTAGTAAGTCAGTGAGATAGCTAAGAATATCTCTCCAAGAATTTGATGAACACTCATACTACCTTCATCCCAGTATATATAATTTTAAACCAATATATTCTGGATAAGAAGGACTTTGATTTATCATTGAGTTAGAGATTTAAAGTGATATAACTAGAAAAATTCCATATTCTTCTGTCGTATGCTTTACATTGGGTTGTTCTAGTTCTCCCCCGCCAAGAGAATTGGATCAGTCCTGCTAATTTCGCTGGCCCGCTTGGCCCCGCCCCAGGAACCCCTCCAGAGTTCCAGAGTTCCAGAGTTGGAGAGTTACAGAGTTCTGGAGATGCTTGCGCTGCCGCAAAGAGACAGCAGAGTTCTGTTTGGTGATTAGTTTGATTTAGTTTATGAACCGTTGTTCCTGAATAAAGAAATACAGCTTCCCTGCCCAGCCGTATGTCTCTGGTCGTCTCTGTTACCTGCCCGTGAAGCTAGCCTGCCCAGCTGGAGCTTCGGAATTTTTAACAACATTCTTCGGTGTTTCAAACCTGAGAGCTGACAAACAATGATGAAATGATTTTGTGAAGTAGAAAGTTTTGGGGACTGGGTGGTAGTGCACCTGGGTGAGCACATGTTACAATGCACAAAGACCTGGATTTGATCACCCACTTTGGGGCGGGGGTGAAGCTTCAGGAGTGCTGAAGTAATGCATCAGATGTCTCTCTGTCTCTCTATTTTCCCTTTCCCTCTCAATTTATTTTGGTGTTTATCCAATGAGGAAGGAAGGAAGGAAGGAAGGAAGGAAGGAAGGAAGGAAGGAAGGAAGGAAAAAAAGAAAGAGAAAGAGAAAAATGTGGTCACTTCCTTTTAAATTTATCTAAAACTCATCTGTTGTGAAACTGCTAATTTCTTGGTGGAAATGATAGATCAAAATGTTAGTTGTTAACGTGGCAATGTGGAATATTTTATTATGTTTTTAAAATTAATATGCTAAAATATTGGAAGTTGTACCATTTGGTGGAAGGGCACTGCAACTTTCAGATACATTGAGTAGAGAAGACTTAAAGGAGATGTGGACAATGAACAATTTAAAACAGTGATCCCTAATTTCTGAGAGTAGAGAGAATGAAGGGAAACAAATGGAATAATCTGATAGCTTTTACTACTTAGAATCCTAATTATATTTGTCATTTAGTAAAAGTGGTATCTCCTCTGAGTATATGAAATATCAGAATTATTTCCTAGTAGTAGATAAAACCTTTAGGAAAATTGTCTTCAGTGTGTGTGTGTATGTGTGTGTGTGTGTGTGTGTAATAACCTCTGTCTTTGTTGAAGGAGGTTAGATTTGCCTAGCTTCAGTTATGACTAGATCTTTACTATATTGGATTATCAAGCAAATAAATGGAATAATCTTGTCTGAAGGTCATTTACAATAGAATAAGATACCATCAATTTAGATAGTTTAGTTGCCAGTCTCATTATACACTGAAAGAGACAGACTGACCTCTCAAACTACTTGTCAGGAAAAATTCATAAGCTTTTATGAGATAGCTATCCACCAAACTCACTTTCTAGGATTGATATGCTAGCCTTTTTGTTACTTATTAAATTATGGTGAGAAATTATCCCCTAAATACTATTTTTTACTTTCTCTTCAGATTTGAATTGTAAACTACAAAGAAATATGAACTAAAAATCATAATGTATTCACAAAAAGATAAGCTGAAATTTGATAGCTGTATAATTTTTGATAGCCAGTTTGATTCATTTTTAGAGTCAGGCAGAATTAGTTCAACACATTCATCAGCTCATTATATTTTCTGAGACAAATAAAACTAATTAGTTATTATGTTATTTTGTTTTAGTCAAAGTTAAGTGGTGTATAATTTCATTACCATGGATTTTGGAACATATAACATGAATATTTGGCAAGTAGAGAAATTCTTTATTGATGGTAACATTACAATTCTCACTTGGTATGGACTTATATAAAATGTATTGACAATTAATCTTATATGTGTTAAACACCTGCATAGGAGACCCCATATAAAAGCACATGGTGGAGGCAGGTAGCAGTGCACCTGATTAAGCACACAGATTACCATGTGTAAGAAACAGGATTCCACGCGTGTTTCTCCACTTGCATGGGGATACATTAGGAGTGGTGAAGCAGTGTTGCTGCTGTTATTGTTGGATAGGACAGAGAGATTTTGAAAGAGGAGGGGATGACAGAGTGGGGGAGAGAAAGATAAACACCTGCAGACCTACATGTCTATCTCCCTCTTACACTCTCTGTCTTGCCAGCCCCTCATAATTTCTCTCAATTCTATCAAATAAAATAGAAAGAAAGGGAGTCGGGCTGTAGCA
This sequence comes from Erinaceus europaeus, assembly GCF_950295315.1. Lineage (NCBI taxonomy): Eukaryota > Metazoa > Chordata > Mammalia > Eulipotyphla > Erinaceidae > Erinaceus > Erinaceus europaeus. The sequence continues at coordinate 30,138,989 of NC_080172.1, read as the reverse complement.
CAGCGGGTTAAGCGCAGGTGGCGCAAAGCACAAGGACCGGTATAAGGATCCCAGTTTGAACCCCAGCTCCCCACCTGCAGGGGAGTCGCTTCACAGGCGGTGAAGCAGGTCTGCAGGTGTCTATCTTTCTCTCCTCCTCTCTGTCTTCCCTGCCTCTCTCCATATCTCTCTTTCCTATCCAACAATGACAACAACAATAATAACTACAACAATAAAACAACAAGGGCAACAAAAGGGAATAAAAAATAAAATAAATAAAAAAAGAAAAGAAAAGAAAATAGAAAGAAAAAGGGGGAAAAAGAAAGAAAAAATAGCCACTTGGATAGAGGATTCATAGTCCTTACACCTAGACCCAGTAATAACAAAAAAAATAAAGGAAAGAAAATCACATGGAAGAAAATACAGGTGAATTTTTTCCAGTATTGTTTTATAAATAAATAAGAGAAAATAAGCAGAACAGAAAGACAGCCTACTGAATGGAAGAAGATACAGATAATTTTCTGTAAAAGAATTAATATCCAAGGTATTAAATGAAATCATAACACCCAACAGCAACAAAATAATTGAAAAATTACCAAAAGATATGAATATATACTTCTTCCAATAACACAAACAAATGACCAACTAACATAAGAAATCATCAGGGAAATACAATTTCTTTTTTTTTTCTTTTTTATTTAAGAAAGGATTAATTAACAAAACCATAGGGTAGGAGGGTACAACTCCACATAATTCCCACCACCCAATCTCCATATCCCACCCCCTCTCCTGATAGCTTTCCCATTCTCTATCCCTCTGGGAGCATGGACTCAGGGTCATTGTGGGTTGCAGAAGGTAGAAGTTCTGGCTTCTGTAATTGCTTCCCCGCTGAACATGGGCGTTGACTGGTCGGTCCATACTCCCATTCTGCCTCTCTCTTTGCCTAGTAGGATGGGTGTCTGGGGAAGCGGAGCTCCAGGACACATTGGTGGGGTCTTCAGAGCAGGGAAGCCTGGCCAGCATCCTGATGTCATCTGGAACCTGGTGACTGAAAAGAGAGTTAACATACAAACAAATTGTTGAGCAATCATGGACCCAAAGCTTGGAATAGTGGAAAGGAAGTGTTAGGGGGGTACTCACTGCAAACTCTAGTGTACTCCTGCTTTCAGGTATATATTTTGCAGTAGTTTATGGATACGTGTGAACATATGCTCTCTCTCACAAAAACTGGTGTATATCTAGGTTTTGGGACTTTGTTAGAAAGTGAACCACCTGAGATGGAATTAGAGTATACTATGAAAGGAAAGGTCTCACCCGAGTAATGAAGCTGAAAGGTTGTCATTCCACACGTGAAGTCTCTGGACACAGTCTGAAGTGAAGCATGTTGAGGTGGCAATCGTTGCGTTGGTTAGGTTGTGATCGGCAGATGCAATATTATTTGATATGGATTGGGAGAGGCATACGGGAAAGTAGGCCCTATCCAAGGGTTCCAGGACTGGGGGAAGTAGAGGCTCTATAGTGGAGATGTGAGGTTCCTGCAACCCAGGTGCCCAACAAGAGATGAGTGGCTGAGAAAGCTGTGGTATATATACACAATGGAATACTATGCAGGTATCAAGAACAATGAACCCACCTTCTCTGACCCATCTTAGACAGAGCTAGAAGGAATTATGTTAAGTGAGCTAAGTCAGAAAGATAAAGATGAGTATGGGATGATCCCACTCATCAACAGAAGTTGACTAAGAAGATCTGAAAGGGAAACTAAAAGCAGGACCTGACCAAATTGTAAGTAGGGCACCAAAGTAAAAACCCTGTGGTGAGGGGTAAACATGCAGCTTCCTGGGCCAGTGGGGGGTGGGAGTGGGTGGGAGGTATGGGTCACAGTCTTTTGTTGGTGGGAATGGTGTTTATGTACACTCCTAGTAAAATGTAGTCATATAAGTCACTAGTTAATTAATACGAGAGGGGGAAAATTAATTGTATGTCTCGAAGTTTTTCAAAACACAAACTGAATCTTTTCAATATATAGGCTGTGTAATTGATATGCAGACTCTCTCAAAAGCCTAGACCAAGTAGATCAGAAGCAACCAATAGCACAGCTATATACAAGATATTGGGTACTGTACAGCAAGCCCTAACAAAAGGACTTTTCAAAGTTAACCCAATTACCAATTAATGTGATGATAACATTAACTATCAATTGGAAATACGATTTCTTAACTTTTTTTTTATTTGTAGAATTGATTGTTTTCAGTGAATGTCTCAGTTTTCTGCAAAGCATTTTCAACCTCAGTTTGTCCTCCTCCACCATCATGCACCTGGACCAGGAGCCCTTCTGTTCTTATTTCTTAACTTCTGTCCATGAGTGAGTGATATCACCCCTGTATTATCCTTTTCTTTCTCACTTATCTCAATTCATATTGTCATTATTAATTCCATTATGCATACATACCACAACTTAGTCACTTATTTGTTGTTGGACACCTAGGTTGTTTCCAGGTTTTGACTATTGTGCTGCTAGGAACATAGGTATACACATATCTTTTTGGATGATTGTGATTGATTCCTTAGGATATATCCCCAGGATAAGAATTGCAAAGTCATAAGGAAGGTCCATTTCTAGTCTTGTGAGAGTTCTCCAGAATACTCTCCATAGAGGTTAGACCAATTTACATCCCCACTAGCAATACAGGAGTGTTATTTTGCCCGCATAACCTTTCAGCATTAGTTGTTGCTGTAGTTTCTGATGTGACATTCTCACAGGAGTGAAGTGGTATTTCATTGTTGTCTTTATTTGCATTTCTTTGACAGTCAGTGACTTGAAACATTTTTTATATGTCTTCTGGTTTTTTTGTTTTTTGTTTTTTATTTTGTGTGTGTGTCTTCTCTATGGTGAACATTCTGCTTATATCCTCTCTCCAGTTATGTGCAGCATCATTTGTATTTTCTCGAGTTTTTTTTTTTTTTTTCTTTTTTTCCTCCACAGTTATTACTCCTGCTCGGTGCCTGCACTATGACTCCACTGCTCCTGGTGACCAACTTTTTTCCATTGTCTTTGTTGTTGCTGCTGTTCTTGTTGGATAAGACAGAGAGATTTTGAGAGAGGAGGAGAAGACAGAGAGGGGGAGAGAAAAATAAACACCTGCAGACATGCTTCACCAGTTGGAAAGTGGCCCCTCTACAGATAAGGAGCTTGGGGTTCAAAAGCTGACCTTTGCCCTGGTTCCTGTGCACTTACCCCAGTGTGCTACCACCCTGCCTACTTGCGTTGGCTGTTTATATGTTTTGTCTGATGTATGTATATAAAGATCTCCTATTCTGTAAATTGTCTATTTGTGTCATGGTTTCTATTGCTGTGCAGAAGTTTATCAATTTGATGTAGTCCTGTTGTTTTATTTTTATTTCATCTTCATTACAATTGGACTTGTGTCATTGAAGATACCATTAAAATAGATGGAAGAGTTCTCTGAATATCTTCCTCTAAGTATTTGATAGTTTCTGGGCTCTCAGTTCTGTTCCACTGGTCAGTGTGTCTATTTTGTTGTTGTTGTTCAGTATCAGTACAATGAGATCTGATAGTGTTATGTCTCCAGTTCTGTTCTATTTTCTCAAGATTGCTTTGGTGATTTCTAGTTTTTGTTTTGTTTTGTTTTTTACTATTTTTACTATTGCTTATAACAAAACTGAAATCAGGGAGTGTAGTACCTAAATTCTTTTTATTTTTTATAATAAATGTGTTTGCTATTTGTGGGTGGTTTTTTTGTTATTGTTTGTTTTATTTTGTTTTTTGGTAGTTTCATGTGTATGGTTGTATAACTTGTTCAATGTCCTAGAAGAAAATGATTAAGATCTTGTTGAATGTATAGATTGTTTTTGGTAGGATGACCATTTTAGTAATTTTTATTCTTCCCAGTCATGATAAAAGAATTTCTTCCATTTCTTTATATTACCCTCTACTTCTTTTAACAATGTACTGCAGTTTTCATTGTAAACATCATTCATCTCCTTTATTAGCTTCACTCCAATATATTTTATCTTCTTGGGTTCAATTGTAAGTGGGGTTTCTCCCTTCATCTTCCTTTCTTCCAATTCATTAATTTTAAATAGTGATGCCACAGATTTATGTGTATTTATTTTGTATTGTTATTTTATGGAATTTATTAATGGTTTCCAGTGAAGTCTTTGGTGCTTTCTAGGTATATTATCAAGTCATCTCCAAATAGTGATCATTAAACTTCTTTCACTCCAATTACAAAAGTAGAAACTAAACTACTCAAAATCAGCAGTGATGGAAATTAAAATTAGAGCATAAATTAATGAAATAACTCCCTTCTCCCCAAAAGAGAACTATTCAAAAAATCAATGAAGTCAAGAACTCATTCTTGAAAAAGATAAATAAGTCATGGATAGATTTACTAATGGGGTGGGGAGAGAAAGCTATAGTAAAAAAACAATCAGAAACAAGAAAGGCAGAATTAAAATAATGATTCAGAGATATAAACATATAAGGATATTATAAGCTTATCTATGTAAATACATTGGGCAACCTAGATGAAATGGAGACATTCTTAAGAATCATGGTACATGCCAAACTTGACCTACACTGAAGTGATAGCCTGGATAGGCCAAAAACTAGTCTAGGAATTAAAAGAACAATCAGAAATATTACCAAGAATAAAAGAGCATGACTAAAGGGCCATAGTAGTGAGTTACATGGTGTTAAAAATAACTAACATTAATCATTCCCAGATTATTTTAACAAGCTGAATTAGAGTAAATACTCCTAAACATATTCTAAAAGGCTACTATCAGTTTGTCCCCAAAGCATGAAAGGATTCTACCATAAAAAAAAGAAAAAAAAATTAGAGACCTGATTAATATCTTTCTAAAAGAAAATAATGTTTCTGATGAGCATAGATGCAAGAATACTCAATAATATCTTGGCAAATCTAATCCAACAATATATCAAGATCAAGTGGGATTAAAAAAAAGGGATGGTCCAATATTTGCAAATCAATCAATATAATCTACCACATTAAGCATTTGTTAAGATCTAATTTTGATAAATACCCTTTAAAAATTGGGAATAGAAGCTAAGTTTCTTGACACAATAAAGGCCATATATGACAAACTCTTGGCTAACATTAAATTAAACAAGGAAAAAAACTTGGACCTAGAAAAAGATCTTCCCTATCACCACTTTCACCACTGTTTGGAAGTTCCTGCTAGTATATCCACACAAGAAAGTGACATCTGTTGGATATGTTATTATTAAAATAATGATATTATTATTTCTAGGAGAGTTGTTAATTTGCTCCTTCCACTCAGTGACATTTACAGACATTGGTAATTATGGACTGGACTATGAAGTGATTAAGGTTACTCATAACACTGATTTATTTTAATTTAATAGTCTGAAATTTCTATAAAATTAAACTAACTATGTTGTTTATATTAAAAATGAGAATTCTTATCATGAAAATCATTTAAAAGGAATGGTCCATTGGAATAAGTTCATTTTTTCAGAAAGGAGATGTTTCTGTGTGATTCACAGCTACATTTAAAGGAAATCAGATAGTAATTCAGTTGGACTGCTATTTGGAAAAACAAAATGATTAGTTAATGTCGTATGCGTTACATTGGTTTGTTCTAGCCCTCCCCAAACCAAGAGAATTGGATCAGTCCAATTAATTTCACGGGCCTGCTTGGCCCCGCCCCAAGGAACCCTGAGGGAGGGTTCCTGAGTTCATGAGTTCGAGAGTGTCTGAGTTCGAGAGTTAGAGAGAGTGCTTGTGAGAGGGGTTCCTGAGTTGCAGAGTAAGAGAGAGTGCTTGCGCCGCCGCAAAGAGACAGCAGAGTTCTGTTTGGTGATTAGTTTGTCTTAGTTTGTGAATCGTTGTTCCTGAATAAAGAAATACAGCTGCCCTGCCCAGCCGTTGTCTCCGCGTCTCTGTTACCCACCGTGAAGCTAGCAAGCCCGGCCAGAGCCTCTGAAAATTTTAAAAACAAATGGCGCCCACGTGGACCTGACCTGCGCATCTCTCAGATAAGTAAAGACAATTTGGCTACCTATGCACGATGGCCTTCTCTTCTGCTTGTGAAGAGATCTCCAAAGGCCTCTGCTCTTTCTTCACGAGACTGTTTTGCTGTTTCTGAAACATTTATCTCTGGACCACTCTGTGGTTTCCACTCGCTCGGGCGAACTCAGAACAGCCAGCGGGAAGAGCCAGCGGGCGGGAGGCGAGGCGCGGAGCTGCCGTTTCCACCTGGTTAAACAGCCAGCCAGCCGGCTGCGCCCAGACAACCCCGCGCACCGCGCCAGCAACCCCGCAGCCCCGCAGCCCGCAGGAGGCCTACGCCACCATGCAAGAGCCCGATGCCAGCACGCTAGAGCCCGATGCCAACATGCTGGAGCCCGATGCCAATATGCTGGAGCCTGAGGCCAGCCCACAGGAGCCGGCTCTCCACCGCGTGGTGCAGGGCACTGGACGCTTGATCCCTCCACGCTGCTCGGCCACTGCGAACAGGGCAGCAGACATGGCAGGGCCATGGGGCAGGGCCGCGGCGTTCTATCATGGCCGCCACCCCTGGGCACCTAGGCCCACGCCTTCTACAAAGATGGCCTGCCTGCCCTCTTTCTATAAATTCTGGAACCATCCCGGGCCTCCCGGACCCCCGGGCTCCCTGCCAAAACTGGGCACACGAGATCTCCAGCCGCCGGTCCGGTCTGAAGACAGACAAGCTGGAGTACGCAGAGATTTGTGCAGAGATCGCAACCTGCAATTCCTAGAAGTGGAGCTGCGCGGGAAGCCACCTCCGGATGGTGAACCCCCCCCCCCAACAACTAAGACAGTACATACTTAAATTCGTGTTTAAAATGACATGTCTTCGTAACAAAGGTTTCTCTCCTTGTGTATTAATGACCATGTTTATGTGTATGTTTAAAGTTTGGTAAACAGTAGCTTTAAGGCTAAATTCTTACTAGTCAAAGTTAAATAAAAAAGGTTTTCAATGTAATTCTCATAAAGATAAAATTAACTTACATTTAAAGTCTGAGGTAAAAATTAGTTAACAATCAATATATTTTAACTAAGTTGGTCTAAACAAAAGGTTAAATAGACTTGTTGATATGTAAAACACTACCTTCTCTATTAGAAATGGTAGATCGCACAATGGCTATGCTAATTATTCTCATGCCTGAGGTTTCCTCTCTGGCCCACACCTAGGGTGTGTCTCCATCTTGAATGGGTGTAACAAAAGGTTAAAAGACGTTGTTGATATGTAAAAGTCTCAAATTCCTTCTCTATTAGAAATGTTGAATCGTGCAGTAGATATGCTAATAACAAGTTTTGTTTCATAGTAAGTAAGTTGCAACCAGCTGCCTTTGAGACCCTAGGCCGTTCCCTGCCCCCATGCAATTGCCCGAGGCAAGTAGCCCCCCAGAGTCAAGAAATGTGTTTTTTTTTTTTTCAGATATGGCCCCCTCAGGCCTTCCCTTGGCAACATGCTGGTTTTTGTTATATATGTTTCTGTTCACCCCACACCCTTGATACTATAGTCATTTAGTTAAAAAGAAAAGGGGGAATTGTCGTATGCGTTACATTGGTTTGTTCTAGCCCTCCCCAAACCAAGAGAATTGGATCAGTCCAATTAATTTCGCGGGCCTGCTTGGCCCCGCCCCAAGGAACCCTGAGGGAGGGTTCCTGAGTTCATGAGTTCGAGAGTGTCTGAGTTCGAGAGTAAGGGAGAGGGTTCCTGAGTTCGAGAGTGCCAGAGTTAGACAGAGTTCCTGAGTTCCGGAGTTCGAGAGTGCGAGAGTGCGAGAGTTTCTGAGTTCGAGAGTAAGGGAGAGGGTTCCTGAGTTCGAGAGAAAAAGAAAGAGTGCTTGCGCCGCCGCAAAGAGACAGCCGAGTTCTGTTTGGTGATTAGTTTGTCTTAGTTTGTGAATCGTTGTTCCTGAATAAAGAAATACAGCTGCCCTGCCCAGCCGTTGTCTCCGCGTCTCTGTTCACCACTGTGAAGCAAGCCAGCCCGACCAGAGCCTTCCGAATTTTAACAACAAGTTAAATCTGGTTCATAACTAGCATACATTAATATGCACATGTTATTTCTGAGTCAGGGAGGAAGCTAAAGGAAAAAAAGCATAAGCTATTTAATTTGGCATCCGGAAAAGGTATTTTCAATTTCTTTATTAACTGTGCATGTGCTAATTCATTAATTTTTGCTCTATGGTCATTGAATATAAACTAATATAATTTTAAGTGTTCATCACAATGTGATAACTGAAAAAAGTATTTACAGGATATAAATAAATTGTATGACATTTTATTTCAGCTGATGAAAATATTTATTTAATTTTATTTTACTTATTTGTGAAAATTTTAACAGTGTACAAAAAATTACCCAGGTATGTCTGAAATATACCATGTTCTGTTATTAAGTGAATACAAATAGTTAAATTTTATTTAATTTATTTACATATTCCCTATTCTTATACTATCTGGTCTAACATCTTGATATTACACATTGTATTATACATTGTATTCATATTATACTTGTATTATACTTTTATTAAATATAATATAAAGTCATGATGTTATTTATGAAATAATTATTTTAGAAAGACTTTGATGTGAAAGTCTTTATTTTTACCAAGAAAGCAGCATAACATTATAGAGTCTGGACCAGACTGCCAGAGTACTCACAATTAAAAATGTAACCATCAATTTTCTATCTATGTTTCCATAGCTTCAAAATTTTTCAAAAATAATATAACTCTACCCAGAAAAGTAAAATACGACAAAGCATGAATACTATGCTGGCAATAATAACATGTTAACATAAATACTTAAGGTCAAAAAGATAGTTCACTAGGTACATGATTTGACACTTGCATAGGAGTGTGATGCTACTGGGAGAAGCTGTTGTGTATGGTGTCTCTCCCTCTATTTGTATTTCTCATGGTGTCTGTTTTCTCTGTTTATCTGAATAAAAATGTCTGCCCAAGCACATGAAGCCATAAATAAGTCCCTACTTTGGGAAAGATGTGAAGTTCTATTCAAGATACATTTTAGTAAGTGGAAAAGTACTGCAGAAACATGAAATTATGGGAATGTATTTTATTTCATTCATGTATCTTTTCATAACACAATCTGCATTTAGAAGGAATGAGATATTGTATTTGAAGAATTCCATTCAACAAATAGCTTATATTTTAGGATTTCCTGGTGAATTTAAAAGAATCAGAAATTAATTCTGACATAAAATCATGGACTCACTTTTTGAGGGTGTATCTCTTATTAAGGGAATGAAATCTTTTGATCTCTTTGATGGTTACATGTGGAATTTAAGACATAAAATCTATTAAGGGTTTCATTATTAACCTCAAATTATAAGTCTTATTTCTATTAAAATTGCCCTTGTACTCTAGATTTTATAGAAACCACATTTTATTCTATTTCATTTTGAAGAGGAAATGAGACTTTAAATGCAAGCTCTTAATGTATTTGCATATCCAATATCTAATCACTTCCTGGACAAAGAAGAACTTTTTTTATCGCATATAATTCATTAGCTATATTTGAAATAATCCCTCATTTAAGGAAGAAAACAGCTATTTTATAGTAAGAAGATAGTATCGGTACTAGTTATACACACTAAAACTGTGTACATATACACTATGGTTTATTTTATTGTCTTTAATTCATGTGAAAAGTGGGGAAAGAGCAATTATAAGGATAGAACTATAAATAAAGGGGTTCTGAGAGACAACACTAGATAGTACACATACCCTGTCATTTGTGTAGTCCTATTTGGAGCTCCAGCAAGAACACTCTGTCTCTCTGAATAAAAAAAAAAAAAGTATCTGTCTGTGATCAATGAAATCACACATGAACCTAAATAAAGTAATATGGGTGATTACAATATTTTTCTTTCCTTGTAGAAGTGCTTATAGTCTGCATTTTCTGTTACAAATGGTTCTTTCACACTTTTGCATTTTCATTCTTTTTTAGAAAATTCTTTCTTTTAAAAATTCATCATGAAGGAATCAAATCAGGGTATAATGTGCTTATCTGTGCCAATTTTTAAATTTTTTGTTTAAAAAATGTTGCTAGTGATTTATTAATGCTTTATAAGATTATAATATAATAAGGGCATAATTCTATACAGGTTCCACCATAAGAGTTATATGTCCCATCCCTTTCACTGGAGACCTCCCTATCCTTTATCCCTCTGGAAATATAAATGGGAATTATTTTGTGTGTACTGAATATGGGAGTTCTGGTTTCAGTAATTACTTCACTGCTGGACATGGGCGTTGGAAGGTCAATCATACCATCAGCCTGTTTCTATCTTTCCCTAGAGGTATAGGGCTCTGGAGAGGTAAGACTTCTGGACACATTTGTGAGGTTGTCTGCCCAGGGAAGTCTGGATGCAATCACAGACTTCAGTTTGATGGCTGACAGGTGATAAGATAGAAATCAGGGAAAATTGTTTAATAAACAGGAACTCAAAGGTAGGAATAGAGTGGATGAAATTAAGGGTCTTCCCGTTGCAAGAAGATAGGAAGTCTATTTTAAGTAAGTCCCCCTCTGTCTGAGCTTGTTAGCTAATATAAAGGTGGACTAAATATATTGTTTGGGAAAATAGTGTCAGAGTTGAGAATAAGGATAGAAAGCTAGATATGAACAGAGAGTAGCTCCCAAATATGAGGAAAATGTATAAATGCTATTAACTGTTTACCCCATCAATCTGATCTAGGGCCTATATCTATTCATATTTAGCACAGGAGGCTGTGTAACCTCTGCATTCCTGTCAGTCTAAGCTCACAGTCCATGGTCAAAGCTAGGAACATTCCAGGCTACATTTATTTCAGGAGCAGTCCTCCTCAAGTGGAAGAGTATATTGACCCAGCCTCCTTTCAGAGAGTGGAGCAGTCCCTACCAGTGCTACTTTATAGTGAGGGCATGGCCCTGTAGAGGCCCACAAGAAGGCTTATGATGATGATGTAAGTGTCCAGTGATGGTAGGTGACCAATGATGGTAGAGAGAGGGATCTATTAGAGGTCTAAGCCCATCATATGTATGTGGGAACCCAAGGATTCCCTAACTAGAACCTCAGATGATAGGGTGGCCTGGTATTAGCCAAAAAGGCCATTATTGAATAAGACATAGTTTCTTGCCCTTACCCAGCTTAGACTTTTTCCCCAGTTGTTAAGGCATTGAGTGTCATTTGTTGTATCTAAACCAGTATTGGGTTTATAGGGTCTGGCCTCAAGTTGGGGAGGAACTAGACCAAGGATTTAAGTGGGATCTATGTTAACCTTGAGTTTTACTATATTTTACTTGTTTGATTATTATACTAGAGATTATTGTAGTGGGAAGTAATTGTTTTTTTAATATATATACTTTTGCTAGTATATCACTTGGTCAATTGTCAACTGTTTATTCTAGAGATTATTAATGGGGTGACATTAATGCTATCGCTGTTAGAAGAGATTAGGAGATACCTCTTGCTATCTTTTGTGTAGTTAATTGAATAGATAAAATGACTAAGGGAAGTTAAGAGGTAGGAGAGCAGAGTGTCTAGGCTTATTTAATACCCCTTATTTAATAAATATTTTATTGGATCCTTTATGGTGTCTCTCTAGGTCTTTCTACTTATTTGTTGAATATATTGACTATTGATCACTTTTACTTTGAGGTATATATTTTCCTGACTTATGGATACATATGCACATGTACCCTGTCCCTTAGACCTTGGTCTATATCTAGGGTCTGTAACTTTGTTAGGGAGTTTGCCATTAATAATAGAACTAGGTAGTACCATGTGTTTGGCAGGGTCTCACCAGAGTATTAGAGTTGGAAGGTTGACACCTCAGGCCTGGCCTCTCTGTAGACAGTCTGAAGTGAAACATGGAACAGTGGCACTGGTTGCATTGATTTAGCTGAGGTCAGCTGTGGCAGTATCCCAAGGTAGCAGATCAAGAGGAAAACGGTCAAGAAATATAAGCAAAGTCCCAGAGGTCCCAGACCTGGTGAGAAATACAGATTTTTAAAGAGAATGAAGAAGGCGTTTTTGCTGTCATAAAGTTTAAGAAAGCAATAGATAATTATAATTGTAACCAAGCTATTTGGGAACTTGGTTTACTTTGAAAATCCAATGGTTAGGATTTACTGTACCAGACTTGACTTCACCATGATTTGTGTCATTTAATGCTATTTACAAATAACTTTACCTTATATACTAACACAGTCAGTTGATTTTGATATATCTAGTCTAAGGTTGTAGGTAACTTGGTATTTGGAAAAATGTTATTTTTAGAAATGCTTTAACAATTTAAACCAAGTGTCAAAATTCAATCAGTTTACAAATTTGAAAAATTAACAGTTTGAACTAAAGTAATAGAACTTTCAGAACTGAAATCTAGACATTTAAAGAGCTCAATTTATTCAATCTGTTTTTCCCCTGACATATTCATATTGAATAAATTTATGACTATAAGTTAATAGGGTCTATTTTAATGCCATTACACCAAAGGTCTATGTAATTTTTTAAGTTCTTGAGAGAGAGGAAAGAGGGAGAGACACACAAAAAAGGTGATTCACTAAAAGCTTTTCCACCATCCAAGGAGCTCATCCAAAGAGTTCTCTTCGTGTCATATATATGTTCCTATGTGGTACTAAGGATTTTTTTTTTTAAAACATAGCACCTCACCTCATACATGGTAAGATGCAAATTCCACTGGTAAGTTTCTCCTGACCTTCTTTCAACCTCCCTATCCCCCTCTTTTATTCTCTCTCTTCCTTTCCCCTTTCCTTCTTGTTCTCTACTGCTCTTTCATCCTTTTCTGCTTACTTTTCCATTGTTCTTTTTTCACACATAATACAGTATTGGTGACTAAAATTACTTTGCAGTGCATTAAATCTTACAGAATTATTAATTTTCTAGTTTTAAGTGTATATCTTCTGACCCCACTCCTTTTGAAGAGGAAGAGAGTTAAAGAAAGAAAAAGGAAAGAAGGGGGAGGGGGAGAGACAGGGAGAAGGAGAGAGAGACTATAACACTATAGCATCAATTTTTCCCTGGATATCATTGCATTGAACTGGCAAGGTATGCAATATACTGATTATGCTATTTTCAGCCTTATACTTTTCTTGTTATCTATTTTTTAAAAATTTTTCAGATGCAGAAAACTTTCAGTTTGATGTAAGTCAGACCTCTTAATGTTTACTTGTAATTTTGGTATCACATTAAAACATTTGTTGCTAAGACCAATTGTCAACTAACTCTTTATTTCTATTTTATTTAAGAAGTTTCCTATCATCGAGCCTAATGTACAATCTAGTTTGAGTTATGTTTGTAAATTAAAGGTTCAATTTAACTTTATGCATATGCTATCCATTTTTCCCAACTCAATTAATTTTAACACTGATTAATTTGCATTTTTATTATTTCACTAAGAGAAGAAACAGAAGTGTTCAGTTCCTCTATGTCAACCAATAATTTTGTATTTTAAATTCTGCAATGTTTCCCATAATACACTAAATCAAAAATCTATCTGAAAGACATATTTTCATACAAAAGACTTAGGTTGTTTTCACATAAAACATCAATTGATAAGTTTCTTTTGCCTCTGAATTCACATTGCTGAAAAAAGTTTGACTGGTTTTCATGCTAATTTGTTTTTAGTATTAACTATTACAGACAATTCCATACTTTTTATAATGAGAGTAACCCTTCTTTGACACAGTCAAATTCACCAGTGATTGAAAACCAATATTCTACCCTTAATTCTCAGTTTCAAACCATCAACATAAAATTTTTAAAAAGGTTGAGAAGATGTTTCTAGGAATTAATTAACTAATGTGACTTCTACAACATTGTTGTGCTAAAATTTTCACATTTTACTTTTTGCATCATTGATTAATTTTTGAAGTATAGCTTTACTTTTTTTTTTCCTGTCCAATTTGTTCTAACAATGATAATGACTCCCCATGATTGCCACTTTTGTGTGTTCTTGCAGGATATTTTTATGTTCCTTCCTACTTTTTTGCCTCAAGTTCATTAAGAGCATTGCTTTGACATAAATCCATATATAATTGCTCTGATAAGTTTGGAGATCACAGACAAGCTTTGCTTGTTTTATGGACTACAATTTGCTCATCATATTGAAACTGGTACTGAAAGCCTTCCATTCATTTTCACATCCATTAGAGTCTTTTCCTTATTTCCATGGGTGTTTCAAAGGCAGAAGGGATCCTCTTTCCTTGAAAAAAGAACCTTTTTCCTAGGAGAAAAAAAAAATGACTAGATTGACAGGTTTCCATGAGAAACGGTAAGTTTGAGGGATAACTGGGGCATTGGTGAAAAGGTAAACTTTTCTTTCATACAATTAAGTGGAGATTGAATCATAGTTGTGCAGCTAAGAAAGACCTGAATATAAGTCTCACAATTCATTTTGTTGAAAATACTACATATTTCTCTATTGAGTATTCTTGATTCCATTATCAAGAATTAGTGTACCATTTAGTTATGGGTTTATGTATTAATATTTTCAGAATAATTATTCAGAAAACATTATTATTCTTGAAGTTATATTACTGCATATAAAACTAACTAGATATTTTCATTTTGGGTTTTTCATTTTGTCTCATTGGTTTGTGTGCTATCTCAATAGTGTAACCATACTATTTTATTCCTATAGTTTTGTAATATACTTTGATGGTAGGAAGTATGATTTCCTTAATCTTGTTTTTACTCAAAATGACTTTTGCTGTTTGGGATATTTTGTGGATTCATTTAATGTTTAGTATTGTTTTCTTTTTTTTAAAATTTTTTATTTATAAAAAGGAAACATTGTCTAAACCATAGGATAAGAGGGGTACAATTTTGCAAAATTCCCACCACCAGAACTCTGTATCCTATCCCCTCCCCTGATAGCTTTCCTATTCTTTAACTCTCTGGGAATATGGGCCCACGGTCATTGTGGGATGCAGAAGGTGGAAGGTCTGGCTTCTGTAATTGCTTCCCCACTGAACATGAGCATTGATAGGTCAATCCATACTCCCAGTCTGTCTCTCTCTTTCCCTACTGGGAAGGGGCTTTGGGAGCAGAGCTCCAGGACACATTGGTGGGGTTATCTGTCCAGGGAAGTCTGGTCAGCATCATGCTAGTATCTGGAACCTGGTGGTTGACAAGAGAGTAAACATACAAAGCCAAACAAATTGTTGACCAATCATGGACCTAAAGGTTAGAATAGTGAAGATGAAGTGTTGAGGTGGGGGGTGTGTTTCTTTATTTCGTAGATAGCTAATAGGCATATTATATTTTAGTTAAATTCCAAAGGGTCTATGGCTAGGGTTTTTTTTTTTTTTTTTTCCTTTTTCTTTTTGCCCTGAGCCTGAAATCTGATATGCCAGTGGATCCAAGTTATTGTCTGGAGAGATGATGTCATAGCTGGAAAAAAGGACCAGAAAGCTGGATCAGGGAAGAGAGTAGCTCCCTGATATGGGAAAGGGGTAAAGTATTGTTTTCTATGAATGTAAATTAAGGGATTTTTTTTAATAGGAATTGTATTAAATCTGTAGAAGATTTTGGATAATTTAGGCATTTTAACATTATTTTGTCATTAAATCAATAAAACAATGGTACTATCAAATTGCTTCTAGATGTTAGTTATTACTGAATTTATATATGTGTTTATTCAGTAAGTTATCTAATCCAATTGACATTCTTATAGAAGAGTGCACATTGGGTATGAAATCAATCACAAGAGGAATGAGTATTATGAAATGCTATTTGCTTAGCTTTGGCTAAAACGAAAATGGTAATGCTTGATGGCACATTTTTCCTTCACAACTCCAGCTTCGTTTTGATTTAAGAGTTCTGAATGTATGAAGTAAAATATTTAAAGTGAAATATTGATTAATACATCTTCCTGAAATATAGCTGTACTCATTATCAATAGTTTTCATATTATTTAACATTCAGAAACTCATGGGTGAGAGATGAATACTGATGACTATTTTTATTATCTTTATTTTTATTGGATATAGGTATCCAGGAATCAAGATTGAAAGGGAACATAGAGAGGGAGAGAAACAGAGAGACTAGAGGCTTGAACCTGTGTCCTTATACATTGTAACATGTGTGATCAACCGGGTGCATGACCACTGGGTCCTATTGATGACAGTTTTTATATGTCAGGTAAGTATCTAAAATTTTAAGTAACATGGTTAAAGATGCACATTGCTTCTAAAATACCTTGTCATTTTACTTAATGAAGAATAACTTGATTTTTATGACATATATTAATTTCAGTTCTATCAATTTAACATAAATGTATATTTAATGTCAGAATATTATGTTTTGTTATTCATTTACATTTAATGATTTAAAAATATACCCATGATATTTCTGCTGTTCTCATTTTCAGAAAATGTAGGATGTTTAAAATAAATTGAAAAGGAAATGGTGAGCATTGTGGTTTTCAGAGTTCACCTACATCTCCTGAATCTAAATTTGGAAGAGATGTTGAAGTTTATATAACTTTTGATTAACATTTTGTTGTTTGAAATTTTAAATCCAAATAGCATAGTTCTCTATTGATAAAATATAATTGGTAAGTCTCAATTCTTTTCAACTAAACCATTAGTACCACTAGTATGATGCTTAGACTCTGGTTTATTTATAATACATATGGCCATTCATTGTCCTTACTATTGCAATCTATAATTATATTAGGTTATCAAAAGATTACATATATATTACATTATTAGTTGAAACAAGACACATTAAAGTTTATGTCACTTTGTAAATAACTCTTCATAGAGCTTTGGATTCTTCCAGCAAAAGCTCTCAGGATTTGAATGTAAGGAGATAGCACAATGGTTATGCAAAGAGATTCTCATGACTGAGGATCCAAAACCCCAGATTCAATCCTTGGCACCACCATAAGCCAGAGTTGAACAGTGCTCTGGTATATATTAATAATAACAACAACAGTAATAATTTGAGTGAATATATTTGAACATAAGAAATTAATTTTTAAAATATTTTTAACATTTTATTGTAGAATTAATGGTTTACAATATGGTTTTTGACACACAAATACAATTTTTCATCTCCCTGGGATAGCTGTCCACCAAACACTCTCAATATCAACTTAAGTTCTTTTCTGTCATCTTGTACTAGGACATTAATCTCCAGTATTTTGCTTTAGTGCAATACAGCATACCTAACTTCTATTTCACTTTGTTTTTTTCTCCTTCTGTTCTTGTTTCTGAACACTCTTACCCTTAATTTAGATCCTGTTCCATAATCCTACATCAAAGTCCCAAGATATTCTTCACCCCTCCTTTCCCTGCTTTCTTCAGAGTTCTT
Organism: Erinaceus europaeus; assembly: GCF_950295315.1. NCBI lineage: Eukaryota > Metazoa > Chordata > Mammalia > Eulipotyphla > Erinaceidae > Erinaceus > Erinaceus europaeus. Next base: position 30,121,625 of record NC_080172.1, on the reverse strand, counting down.
TATGTTGGTGCAGTTCACCTAACCCAGTCCAATTTTTTTTTTAAATTTTTTTGTCCTTGTTTCTTATGTCCTACCTATAAGTGAGATTATCAGGTATTTGTCCTTCTCTCTTTTGACTTATATCACTTAACAGAATGCTTTCTAACTTCATACAAAATGAAGCAAAGGAGATGACTTCATCATGTTATTTTAGTTCATTTCTATTTTTTAAACTTTTTTTTTATTGAGTGGGTTAATGCATTACAGTGGAGTCATTATCACATGCATATGATTTCATTATGCATCTGGCCCCCACAGTTGTCTTCCACCTTTCTCTAACCCTCTCTTTCCCCAGAGTTCCTTGCTTTGATATAATACATCATGCCCAGTTCATATTTCACTTTGTTTTCCTCATCCCTGGTCCTAATAATTAGTCCTACTTACAAGTGACATCAATTGATATTCATCCTTCTCTTTTTGGCTCATCTCACTTAACATGATGTCTTCCAGTTTCATCCAAGATGATGCAAAGGAGACAATTTCATTGTTTTTAACAGCTGAATAATATTCCATCATGTATATACACCACAGGTTTATTAACCATTCATTTCTTGTAGGACAACTGGGTTGCTTCCAAGTGTTGGTGATTACAAGATGTGCAACTATGAACATGAGAATTCATAGATATCTTCTGAGAGATGTTTCCTTTGGCTAAATCTCTAGGAGAGAAATTTCCGGGTCATATGGCAGGTCTATTTCTATTGTTCTGAGAAATCTCCAAACTATCTTCCAGAAGGGTTGGGCCAATTTGCACTCTCACCAGCAATGCAGGAATGTCCCTTTTCCCTCACATCTTCTCCAACATTTATTTTTACTGTCTTTTCTAATATAGGGCATTCTCACAGGTGTAAAGTGTTATCTCATGCCTATGCCTTTATTTGCATTTATCTGATAATCACTGATTTTGAACACTTTCTCATGTATCTGTTGAAGCTCTGAATCTCTTCTTCTTTAAGGTTTCTGTTCATGTCTTCACTCCATTTTCTCATAGTGTTGTTTGTTTTCTTGGTGTTATGTTTACTCTGATCTTTATTAATTTTAGTTATTATTCCCTTATCTGAAGTATGTTGTATAAAGATCTTCTGACACACTGTAGGATGTCTTTCTGATAGTTTGGTGATGCTTTTTGCTGTGCAAGCTTTTTAGTTTGATGTAGCCCCATTGATTTATTTTATTTTGTCTTTGTTTTCTTTGAAGTTGGATTTGAATCTCTGAAGAATTTTTTGAAGCATAAGCCATGGAGTGTTTTACCAATATTTTCTCCTAAGTTTTTGATAGTTCATGATCACCATGTTTTTGATCCACTTTGAATTGACTTTTGTGCTTGGTGATATGTGGTGGTCCAATTTCATTCATTTGCATGTTCCAACCCACTTTCCCCAATACCACTTGTTGAAGTGTTGAAGAGACTCTCCTCTCTCTCTCTCTCTGTCTATCTATCTATCTATCTATCTATCTATCTATCTATCTATCATCTATCTATTTCTTGCCTACAATATTATTGCTGGGCATTGGTGCCTGCACTGTAAAAACTGCTTCTGGTGGCTATTTTATTGGACATGACAGAGATAAATTGAGAGAGGAGGGGGACTTAGAAAAAGAACAATAAAAATAGACACCTGCAGACCTGCTTTTCTGCTTTTAAAGATTCCCCCACTGCAGGTGGGGATTCAAGTCTCAAGCCTAGGTCCTTACACCACTCCATTCAAGTCTCAAGCCTAGGTCCTTGCACCGCTCCTTGAATTCAGTACTATGTAACCAGGTGTGCTACTGCCTGGCTCTTTCTCTAATGAGTCCCTTTTGCCAAAAGCCAGTCACCTGTAGAGGTAGTGACTTAATTCTATTCCAATGATCTGTGTGTCTGTTTTAGTTCCAGTACCAGGCTTCTTTGCTTATAATAGCTTTGTAGTATAGTTTGAGGTCAACAAGTATGATGTATCCAGTCTTGTTATTTTTCCTCAGGACTGATTTGGCAATCCTAGGATTTTTTTCTAGATAAATGGTGTAACTTTTGTTTATCTCTTTGAAGAAACCTAGGATGATGATTCTTTTATGAACACCTATCCCTATTACAATGATTTGTTGATGAGGTTTTTCTCAAATTGAGTAGAAAATAATTTAAGTCATTTGTTGTAAGTATCCTGTATAATAATTTTATCTATAGTTGTCAACAAAGTTGAATCCTTGCCCCCCACACACATACACATAATGAAAACTCTGCTCAGCCCTGGCTTATGGTGCAGGGGATTAAACCTGTCCTAGTGAGTTATTTTGCTGAGCACAAAGCTTCTGCAATTTTTAAGTAAAACTGTAAATGTGTATGGTTGACTAAATGATATTAAAGTAATATGAAACCATACACAAAGTGGTGATATGATACTTTGAATGTGGCATCACAGTAGAACTCAAAGGGCAAAGGAGTAAATTATAGAACTTAAAAGACTGAGGTCCCAAATTTGACACTGCATATCAAATATTTTTAGGAAAGAGAAGTCTGAAGATAGATTACTGAGTTCAAATTCCAAATGAACCTACTGTGTGCCTAAAAAATTTTGCCTAGCCTTTCTTAGTCATCTACAGAGGAAATGATACTTATTTCATATAAATACTGTGAAGATTAAGATAGTGTACTTCAGGTACTCAATACAGTATCTGTAACACAGTAAGTGTTCAATAAAGCAGTCTTACACTAATAGAGTGAAAAACATTTCTGAGAAAATTTTATGAAACATAATAGAAAATACATAAATTCATAAATGTCTAGTGATGTACACAATTGTGTGGCTATAGAGGCATATGTGAATTTCACTTATGTATTCTTAAGTAAACCATTCAAGTTTCTCTTTTATTTTTGTCTAAACAATTGAGAATTTTAAGTCTTTTTTTCAGCATGTACTACAGTCTTGAAATTATCTTGAACTCCAGATGAAAGAAGCTTGAATAGACAGCTTATTATATGTTTTCCATTGTATAGGTTGACAATGGAGAGTATACTACATGTCAATTTGTTTTAATTGTAGGAATTATCTTCAGAAGTATTCTCATTATACAGTTCCAAGCTTTACAGTTCTTCTTGTCTTCTTTTCATTTTGGTTTCAAATTTCTTCTTCTAGAATATTTACAGCTTCCTCACACCTAATATATTGCTTCAGTACTCCACAGCAATGATAGAAGAATATATGAGTATTAATAATGAATTGTCACTAGCTATTATTAAGTCTTTCTTGCTTTTCAACAAGCATTGGATACCTGCTGGGAAATACTAGTGGGAACGTGCTGAGCAAACAGCTCTGTTCATAGTCCTTTCAGACACACACTAATTCCACTGAGTCCTGCGATTAAAGAAGAGTTCATGACTCAGAAAATTTAGGTTAAACTTTTTCCTCCCCATTCTCCTCTTATAAAAACAAAAAGTACAGCTGATTATAGACTTATTTGTGAGTAGTCATTCTATCATTTGCATGTTAAGTAATACGCAATATTTTACTCAGAGGTAGATTCAACTCTGATGTTCTTAGCACATATAGATACCTGAGCATTTCTACAAATATTTCTTTGCACTTACACATAAATATAAAAAGTATGTTACCTAGATTGGTGATCAATATCCAGTTATAAGAGTAAGCAAATATAATCAAACAATTAAACCAGTGATATTACTGTGGAGAAAACCTGTGAAATACTACAAAATAGGACATAATAGATAATTAATGAAGTGAACAGAAAGCTAGTTATTATAGGAAAATTCAGTGAGAATATTGGTGTTGCCTGAAATTATAGACATAGACAGGAAACTGAAAAGATATCTTGCTGTTTATCTAGTGGACGTCTGATGCATGCACTCTAAGCAGGCATGTTTTTCTAGAGTCCCTGGTACTGACCAGTCTTTGATTACCCAGTATCTGATATGGTTGTATATATTTACTCATTGATTGGTTTATTTTCATGAGAGATAAAAAGAGAGAGACTGACCAAAGAATTACTCAGCTCTGGATTACACTGATCTCTAAGACTGAAACAGGAACTGCCGGGGTCTCAGTTTTGCAAGTCCTGTGCTATAACACATTATGATACCTTATTCCTGGATATATATCTGAACTATTCATGTAAGTGTACCAAGGTAAAAAGAGCTAAAAAAAGTTACTAATGTAATGCCCCCCCAAACAAAGCAACTTTAAATTTATTTAATTTATAAAAATTAATTTATTTACTTATTATTTGATAAAGACAGAGAAACATTGCAAGGCAGAGATAGAGAGGTAGAGTGAGAGAGATACCTACAACCCTACTTCACCACTCCTGAAGCTTTCTGCCTGTTAATGGGGACCAGGGATTTGAACTTGGGTTCTTGTGCACTGTGGTGTGTGTGCTTAATCATGTGCTCCACGCTTTGGGCTCCTCCAAGCTAACTTTAGCACCAATAATATTAGATATGCCATCGACCTCTCATTAAAAGGCTAGAAATTAGCACACATTAATGAGCGACTCAATAACTGAATGTCATTGAGAATGTTTTACAGATGATTTTGTATAAGGTAAGCTGTTATAGTGGTAAAACAAAAAGAAAAATAAATACTTTTGTCCCCATTTCATAGTGTATGAGTAATTATTAATGTATTATCAATTCAACTTGGGTAAATAGTTTTTTGCTGACTCTCACCTTGGGTCCCCCGCTTCAGAGGTCAGAGCAGCCCCCTGAGAGTCCTGGGGTGGCTCTGTGTGACTAGGGCGAAGTGCACAGTGAGAGAAGACAGTCAGCTCTGGGACAGCCTCAGGGGGTCATCTCATTTATTGGGGGAATAAAGGCAAGCAGATATACCCATAGCCCAGGAAGAGGGTTGAAGTGATCAATAATCCCAACACAATGAACAGTTACATCTTGACCTACAAACTATTTGATCACAAGTAAGAAGTTACCATACAAGGTTTGATCACAAGCTTTACAATATATATTACTCCAAAGGCAAATTGCAGACACTTCAGTGTGGGAGGGAGGCTAGGGAGGCAGTTGAGCAACAGGATGTTTCCAGTGGATTTCAAGTTAGCCATACACAGTAAGCTATGGCCTTTTTTAAAGGGGAGAGGAGTGGAATGTGTAGAAAGGCACCCAGGTCCAGAGGTGGTGGGGGGGGGAACCTGCCATTTTCTCAACCTGGAGGGGGGAGGGCCTGGGATCTACCCACTCAGACTCTCATGGAAACAATGGCCTGGACTTCCCAAACAGCGGGCCCAGTTACCAACAGATTTTATTGTTTTATGGGAAAGTATACTTTACTTGAAGACAGATTTCAATAATTGAAGATGGACATTTTAAAGAGAACAAGACTCAAATTGATATAATACACACAATGTACAGAAATATAAAGACATACACACTTTCCAGGTGGAGGGTGAGGGTAGATTTTTCAGCTTCACTATAGGGGATTGGGAGTAGGATCACAGAGCTTTGGTGGTGAGAATGCTGTTGATATACACTATGATTAACTTAAAGTCTTATAAATCACTATGAAATGAATGTGAGAGGGGAAAACAGATAGAATTTCTCAAACTTTTTAATGCATAGACCCCAGTTCTGAGTAAATATATTCCTTCAATCTAAGCACTTAAGGCTTCAAATTGGTAACCTAATTGCATTTTAACAGTGGGCTTAAATTGTTAGTACATTTCTAATAATGACTTTTTCTTTTCTTTTTTTTTTATTTAAGAAAGGAGACATTAACAAAACCATAGGATGGGGGGTACAACTCCACACAATTCCCGCCACCCTATCTCTATATCGCGCCCACTCCCCACTAGCTTTCCTATTCTCTATCCCTCTGGGAGCATGGACCCAGGGTCTTTGTGGGTTGCAGAAGGTGGAAGGTATGGCTTCTGTAATTGCTTCCCCGCTGAACATGGGCATTGACTGGCTTTTTCTTTGAAATATCTAATCACCTATAATCTTAGATCAGGGAGATCAGAGGCAACTGGTTGAATAACTATATAAGATACAGTTATATGTAAAGGCATTAAATGACCTAAATCATGGTGAAGTATTGAATGATACAGTAAACCCTAACAATGGGATTTTCAAAGTCAATCAAATTTCTAAATAACTTGGTTATAATAATAACTATTTATTATCTTATTTAAATCCTAAGACAGCAGGAACCTTCTCCATTCTCTATAAAGCCCATATTTCTCCCAGTCCTAGAACCTCTGGGGTAGGGTTCATTTTCCAGCAGACTTCTAGACCAGCCACCTCTCCAGAGCCCTGCCCCACTAGGTGAAGAGAGAGACAGGCTGGGAGTATGGATCAACCTAACACCCATGTGCATTGAGAAGTGATGTAAGATGCCAGATGTTCCACCCATAATGATCCTGGGTCCATGTTCTCAGAGGGATAAAGAAAAGGAAAACTTTCAAGGGAAGGAGTGGAATACGAACTCTGGTAGTGAAAATTGTGTGGAATTGTACCCCTCTTAGCCTATGCTCTTGTCAATATTTTATTTTACAAATAAAATTAAAAATGGCATAGACTTGATTAAGTTATAGCTTTTCTTTATTATTAAGGCGATTTTTTTTGTAGACTTGAAAAAATGAAAGAAGATGCAGATAGAAAATATGAATCTAAGGGTGGGGATAAATAGCATAATGGTTATACAAACAGACTCTCATGCCTCAGGCTCTAATGTCCCTGGTACAATTCCCAGCACCACCATAAACCAGTGCTAAGCAGTGGTATGGTTTAAAATAATAAATGAATAAATAGATAAATAAATAAACAAATAAATATTTAAAAAAGGGGGGTAGGTAGTGGCACACTTGGTTTAGGTCACATGTTACAATGCACAAGAACCCAGGTCCAAGTCCCCAGCCTCCACCTGAAGGGGAAAGTTTTGCAATTGGTGAAGCAGTGCTGCCAGTGTCTATCTGTGTCTCTTTTTCTCTATTTCCCCTTTCCACTCAATTTCTCACTGTATCCAATAAATAAATAAATATAATTTTAAAAAATGAAAATATGAATCTAATATAGTTATTCATATATTTTAGTTTTCTGTTAGCATTCTGTTAGATAATTTCTTTCCTCAGGCCCCTCTTCCCTTGGTCTTTCCCTTCCTTCTTTTTGGTTATATAAGCAATCAAATTTAGTTATTTGTATCTGGAAATCTTTAATTAAACTTTGAGTTATATTCTAGTATTGATGTAACAAGTTGGTTAGTTGTCCTATAAATGATAAGATGACTTGTCCAGAGCAACATGCTTCTGAAGATTTAATCTGAAGATAATAACAAACTCTATGTTTCTCATGTCACTTTTCATCACTGAAGTATGTGCAATAGATGTATTACTAGTATTCTTTTCTTTTTATCATTGATGAAGTTGAGAAGTATTAGCCAAGCATGACACATTAGCTATTTTTTAAACAAACGCATCAATCTTGTGTTTTCATGTTCTCAGTTCATTATTGGAGAGACGGAGTGAAATCAGAGTTCTATTTTAGAGGGGTTATGAATTAAATTAGGTCTAAAATCAGAGTTAATGACATTTTACTACTATAAATATTTCTGGAGAGTAAATAATTTCAGATATGTATGGAGCTAGAGTTTCTGATTTAAAATAAAATAATTGGTTTTTACTAGATACAATATAAAATAAAATTTCATTGGTCATAACAATGTACATTAAATTGTCATTCTTGCTGCTTCTTTTCTGCTGATGTGATTGTTCCTAACTCATATGTAACTATAAAAAAATCTAAGAATTTAGAAAATTCAGAAATATTACAGAGATGATAAAATAGTTCACCTTGTTAGTATGTCTCATTCTCTTATATGTAACACAGAGTCAGAGTTAGGTTCAGCCCTCACTGCAGTGAAGAAAGTTTCAAGCATGACTTTTCTTTTTCTATCTCCATCTGTGTCTCTGTATCCTTCTCTAACTCAGTTTACATCAGTGAAATCCTGATGAGGACAAAAAAATAAATGAATTCATTTTTCCCTCATTTCTCAGGAATACTGTGGTTATGTCTTATCCCCTCTTTCTTTATTGTGGTTCCACATGGGCTCATCATTTGTGTATAGAAATGCCACAAATTTATGTGTATTGATTTTTTATGCTGTTATTTTACTGAACTGATCCATTATTTTCAGTAGTCTTTTGGTAGAGTCTTTGGGAGACTTTAGGTATATTATCATGTCACCAGTAAATAGTGATGGTTTGATTTCTTTTTTTCCATTATGAATTACTTTGATATCTTTTCTTGTCTGATTTCAGTGGAGAAGATCTCCAGAATTTGTTCAATAATAGTGATCAGAGTGTACTTCATTGACTAATTCCATACTTTAAGGTGAAAGATTTATTTATTCTCCTTTGAGAAGATGTTAGCTGTGGGTTTGTTATCTATGACCTTTATTACATCAAGGAATTTACTAGCCCCAAATATGTTAAAAGTCTTTATTATAAATGGATGTTGAATTTTGTCAACTGCCTTTTGATCATCAATTGACCAAATAAAAAGGCCATTGACAAGATTTAACATCTACTTATAATATGTTGATCAATTGATGTGATTTTTCTTTTTTTCTTAGTTTAGCATTTCATTTTTTTATTTTTATTTTTTATTTATTTAAGAAAGGAGACATTAACAAAATCATAGAATAAGAGGGGTACAATTCCGCACAATTCCCATAACCCGATCTCCATATCCCACCCCCTCCCCGGATAGCCTTCCCATTCTCTATCTCTCTGGGAGTATGGATCCAAGGAAAAATATATACCTGAAAGCAGAAGTACACAAGAGCATGCAGGGAATACCCCCAACACTTCATCTGCATTATTAAAGTCTTTAGGTCCATGATTGATGTGATTTTCTAATCTTTATTTTTATTAAGGTGGTAGATCTCATTGATCAACTTGCAAATATTTCTCAGGCATGAATTTACTTGGTTTTAATGGATTATTTTCTTAATATATTGTTGGATTTAATTGACAAGATTTTGTTCAGGATTTTTTCATCAATTTTCATGAGGAGTATAAATCTATAGTATTATATATATATATATATATATATATATATATATATATATATATATTTTTTTTTTGGTAGAGTATGTTTCTGTTTTGTAACTCAGAATGTGTTTGGAAGTGATTCTCCATCTTCAATTTTGGGAAAGTTTTTTGAGTAGAATCAATGTTAGTTCTCTTAAAGTTATTAATAAAATGCCTGGCTCTGAGATTTTGTTTTTGGGAATAATTTTGATTACTGTTTCAACTTCTACAGTAGTGGTTAAACTATTCACACGTCCTACTTCTTCTTAGCTCAAATTTAGTGAGTGATATAATTTTAAACATGTATTAATTTCATATAGAATGCCCAATTTATTTGCTTAGAGATGTTCATAATATTCTCAGAAGATCTTTTGTGTCTCTAGGTCATCAGCTATAATTTAGCCTCCCAAATTCCTTATTTTTTGTTTATATTATACTTTATCTCTTTTATTTTGGTGAATATAGCTAGTGATTTATCTATTGTATTTAACTGGAAAGACCTATCTTTGTATGTCAATTTTTTTTTCTCTAGCACCCTGCAGTATTTTTTCTCTGTCTTTGCTTTTTAATAATTTTGCTTTGATGTGCACTACAGACCATTTTGGATTCAAGAATGTGGATGTTCACTAAGTTTCCTGAATGTCTATGTTTTGAAAGTTATCCAGTTGCGATAATTTTTCCATTATGGTTTATTTGTTTAAATATTTATTTATTTTCCATTTTGTTGCCCTTGTTTTTTTATTGTTGTTGTAGTTATTATTGTTGTTGTTATTGATGTCGTGGTTAGATAGGGCAGAGAGAAATGGAGAGAGGAGAGGAAGACAGAGAGGGGGAGAGAAAGATAGACACCTGCAAACCTGCTTCACCACCAGTGAGGCGACCCCCCTCAGTTGGGGAGCGGGGCCTCAAACCTGGATTTACACTGGTCCTTGAGTTTGGTGCCACATGCTCTCAGCCCGCTGCACTACCGCCCAACTCCCTGTTATGGTTTATTTGAACATGGTCTCTGCTCCTCTAACTCCTTTAACTCTCACATTTGCCTTTAACTCTCACATTTTACTTTCTGTGGAGTTTTCTATTTCACAAATAATTGCTTCACATTTTCATAAACATTTCCCTTTTACCATCTTTGAATTCAGAGTATGTTTATTTTATTTTCTAGCCCTGATATCCTCTGCATTAGTCTACTTCCTGGGTCTGTTACGTGGATAGGAAGTGCATTAAAATTATTCTTCAGGAAAGAGGGCCCACTTTCCCGTATGCCTCTCCCAATCCATATCAAATAATATTGCATATTCCAATCACAACCTAACCAACGCAACAATTGCCACCTCAACATGCTTCATTTCAGACTGTGTCCAGAGACTTCACGTGTTGAATGGCAACCCTTCAGCTTCATTACTTGGGTGAGACCTTTCCTTTCATAGTATACTCTAATTCCACCTCAGGTGGTTCACTTTCTAATAAAGTCCCAAAACTTAGTTATACACCAGGTTCTGTGAGAGAGAGCATATGTTCACACGTATTCATAAACTACTGCAAAATATATACCTGAAAGCAGAAGTACACTAGAGTTTGCAGTGAGTAACCCCCCAATACTTCCTCTCCACTATTCCAAGCTTTGGGTCCATGATTGCTCAACAATTTGTTTGGCTTCGCATGTTAACTCTCTTTCCAGTAATCAGGCTCCAGATGTCATCAGGATGCTGGCCAGGCTTCCCTGGACTGAAGACCCCACCAATGTGTCCTGGAGCTCCGCTTCCCCAGAGACCCAATCTACTAGGGAAAGAGAGACTGAATGGGAGTATGGACTGACCAGTCAACACCCATGTTCAGCGGGGAAGCAATTACAGAAGCCAGACCTTCTACCTTCTGCAACCCACAATGACCCTGAGTCCATGCTCCCAGAGGGATAGAGAATGAGAAAGCTATCAGGGGAGGAGGTGGGATATGGAGATTGGGTGGTGGGAATTGTGTGGAGTTGTACCCCTCTTACCCTATGGTTTTGTTAATTAATCCTTTCTTAAATAAAAAAGAAAAAAATATAAAAGATTATTCTTCACACCTTGTAATTTTCTTTCGAGATTTTCTTTCATGCTTTCTATACTCTAAGTGACCTCTGTTTGGATTTGTTATTTCATGATGTCCAACTTTTTAGCAAATTCTGATTGCAACACATTCCCAGAAACTTCTTCAAGGAAGTTCATCTACGCCGATGATATCTGTTGTGCAACTCAGGCATCAAAGTTCGACATCCTCAAGGAAACACTCACGAAAGACATGTCTCTGATATCTGATTACTGTAAAAAATGGTGACTAATCCCTAGCACTGCAAAAACGATATAATCTGTTTTCCATCTACACCATGCCTCGGCCTCGCGTGAGCTTAATGTGCAACTTGGCGATACGAGAATCCGGAATGAAGCCCAGCCAGTCTATCTTGGAGTTACTCTCGATCGCACCCTGTCATTTCACGAACATCTCATAAAAACTGCAGCAAAGGTGGGAGCGAGGAATAACATCATTGCAAGACTGGCCAGCTACTCATGGGGCGTGAGCGCTTCCACACTATGATCATCATCTCTGGCATTATGCTATTCCACTGCAGAATACTGTGCCCCAGTATGGTTCCGTAGCCCCCATGTCCACTTGGTCGATTCCAAATTATATTCCTCCATGAGGATAATTTCTGGAACCATCCATTCCACCCCGGTTCCATGGCTGCCAGTTCTTAGCAACATCGCCCCGCCAGATATTTGTCGGGATGCGGCATCATCTAAGTTCATTTCCCACGTCTACGCTCGGCCAATATACGCAGATATCTTTGCCCACCCTGTCCAACGCTTGACGTCTCATCACCCAATCTGGTCCCCTATGCCTACACTGAACTTCTCTGTTCCAGACTCTTGGAAACAGAGTTGGAAGTCAGCTGAGGTCAAGAACAAACACCTCATCACAGACCCCTGCAAGCGTCAACCCGGCTTTGACCTAGCACGTTATGTTTGGGCCCTCCTCAATCGCTATCAAAAAGGCCATGGCCGGTGCACCGCTATGTTCCATCGCTGGGGATCCAGAGATGACCCGAACTGCCCCTGTGGCTACAGACAGACTATGACCCACATAGTCAACGACTGCCACCTCTCCAGATTCAGAGGAGCTCTCGAAACTTTACATCAGGCTCAACCTGACGCTGTTGACTGGCTACGGAAGAAGGGCAAACGCTAGAAGAAGAAGAAATGACATTTTAATTATTTTTAAAATTAATTATTTAATGCATTTATTGGATAGACACAGATAGAGATAGAGAGAAATTGAATAGGAAGGGGGCATATAGAGGGAGAGAAATGGAGAGATACAATCAGAACTACTTCACCACTTGTGAACTTTTCCCCCTACAGGTGGATGCTGGGGGGTTGAACAAGGTTTCTTGCATGTGTGCTTTATGGGGTGTGTCACCAGCCTGACCCTGATCTTTCAGTTCATGAGTTTCAGAATGACCAGTTTAGACTCTTCAATTATATTCATGATAAATTTTCTAAATTATTTTTCTGAATGTTCCAAGAAATAGGATTTGCTTTCCCAGCCAACTATCAGAATCTGTTTCCCATAGTGTTTTCTAGGGTCAAGGACTGACCATATGTCTTATGAGGCTAGAAGAAGGCTCACCCCGTAGGGTACACTACTTTCCTCCATCAAGTTATGCCCAGATTTTTCCCTGAGATACTGGTGCACCCTTACATTCAGTTTAAAGACATGATGCCTCTGAGGTCACAGATTAAGAGATGAAAAATTGTACCCTTTCTGTAGCTGGAAATGTGATATTCTGCTATCAAGATGACACCAGCTGCTAACATGTATGGCTTCTGTATTGGGAATCTCTTCCTTTCCCTTTGACTGCTCACAAATCAAACCCAAAACCATCTTTTGTTGTATGTCTTTCTTCAGAAGTCTTAGTTGTGATTTGATGATATATCAAGTAAATTTTCATTGAATTTTTCTAATTGTTTGGGGGAATGACTATGCAACTACTGCTACTCCATGACCATTCCTGTAGAAGTCTCTTCCTTTTGTTATTACAACTTGGAATTCCTTACATTTTGGACAGCCTTCTGTTATTGAAAAACAAAGACTCAGTCTATATCATTCTTATGTTCTGTATATGTTTAATTACTACACAGAATATTGTAAACAAATATAGGGGATGTGGTAGGAATGTGCAAAGAAAATACCAATTTAAAACTTTATATACCTATTTCATCTCACATAAGAGTTTCCTATATGGCAAACATAAAGGATTGACAAAGTTTTTTATTAAAATAGAACTCATTGTTCAGTGAAAAAGCTCACTTAGATAAAGTGGTGCTTTACCATTTGTGAAAAAGAAGTTTGAGATTAACCTCTACAACATTAAAAGAAGTTTTGTTGCTATAGTCTCTCTCTCCCTCTCTCTCTCTCTCTCTCTGCCTTTTCTGTTTGCATCTAAAAATCAAAACAAAGATGGAACCCATAAAATTGATGTCCTATATGTCCAAATTAATTTTCATCAGTAAATTGGTAAGTTCCTCTGAAGACATATTAAAATACAATTATTCAAAAAAATCTTTATGATATTCCTATAGAATGGTTATTACATCTATTGTCAACGTGGTGTGACCAGAACATAAATGTGAAATATAGCATAGATACAGCAAGCCATGGAAGTAGACCATGAAATTCAATATGAAATATTGCAAATAAATCCTAATCAAATAAAGTCTGAAGCTAAAACACAAAGTACTCTAAGTAGATTTCAATAAATTTATGGAGATACTGTCAGACCTAGAGAGAAACATCATGATAGAAGTTCCAGAACATAAACAGTAAATCAAATCAGATTAAAAAAATCAGGGACTCATAAGCTTGATATTTACATAAGAAGAGTTTAGAAGATAGTAAATTAATACTTTATGATAAAATTAAAATGAATTAGGAATAATTAGGACTCATGTTCACAGGCAAATCACAAGCTAGTTTACACTAACTACAACAATATATTCCAACTTATGCATTAGTAGATACAAGATCTGATGAGATTAAAAATTTCTCAGTGTTAGTCAAGAGTTTGAAAAAGCTTCTTATAAAGTGTTTATAAGAACAGTTAGATAGATAATAATGGAGAAATAGCAAGTAGATAAAATAAAATAAAATTATTTTTAGATAGATTCTCATGTAAGGTATATTTAAGCAATATAGGAAGTGCGACAAGAATGCATACAGGAACATAATGTTTATCAAAATGCTAAATACATAAAATTTGACAAATACTTTATTATACAAAAACCTTATAGGAGACCAAGAGATGACTCACCTAGGAAACCATATACTTTGCCGTTCATTAGGTTGGATTTTCCAATGCTCACATGGGAGCACAATGCTATGGAGAAACTTCTTGAGTAGTAGAACAGTGTTGTAGCATTTTCTTTCTCTCTTTATCTTTTTCTGTCACTATCTCTTTATCTAAAAATAAATAAGTAAATAAGTAAATAAAAGTCCACAAGACACATGAAAAAAAAAAAAAAAAGTCCACAAGGAGCGTTGAGATAATGTAGGTGCAATGCTCCCAGCAAAAAGCACTGGTGGAAATAGAGAAAAATAACGTTTGTCAGTTATTTAGATTGAAACATATTGGGAAGATAAAAAATAATTATTTATGAAGCATATCGGGCAGTGGCACAGCAAATTGAGCGCAGGGACCGGAGTGGGGATCCCAGTTCCAGCCCCTGGCTCTCCACCTGCCTCTGGGTAGCTTCACAGGCAGTGAAGCAGTTCTGCGGGTGTCTTTCTCTCCCCCTCTCTGTCTTCCCCTCCTCTCTCCATTTCTCTCTATCCTGTCCAGCAACGAATGATATCAACGGCAACAATAATGACCACAACAAGGCTACATCAGCAAGGGCAACAAAGTGGGGGGGGGTGGCCTCCAGGAGCACTGGATTCATGGTACAGGCACTGAGGCCCAGCACTAACCCTGGAGGCAAAAAAAAAAATTGATTTATGGATACAAAAGTTATGAGGAGAGTGCAGGCCTTGTTGCACACGATGAAGTACATATATACCATGCTCAAGGATGGGGCTTGAGTCCCCACTCTCCATTTTCAGGGGGGACTCTTTATGAGTGATATAATAGGTCTGCAGGTGTCTATATTTCTCTGTACTTCTCTAGATCCCACTTCTATAGTTTCTCTTTGTCCTATCGAGTAAAATAGAAAAAAAGAATATAAAAAATGGCCACTGGGAATCGTGGATTCATAGTACTGGCACTGAGGCCCAGTGATAACCCTGGTGGTAATACAAAAAATGTACATATCATATATATATATTCCCCATGGAATATTATTCTTCTAATAAAAAAAGATGACATTTTTCTTCGGAATTAAATGAATGGAACTATAGGTATTGCATATTATATTTAGTGAAGTAAATAAAGAGGTAGAAGACAACTACCACTGGTTTCACTTGGGTGAAATCTAGAGGATTGAAAAACACATGGATTACTGGACTGGGTTTTGATTCACCTGGTTGAGTGCACACATTACAAGGGCAGGATGGGGGGGTTTTCACAAGTAGTGAAGCAGTGCAGTAGGTGTCTTCTTCCTCTCTTTCTCTATCTCCCTTTCCCTTCTCAATTTCTCTCTGTCTGTCTGTACAAAATAAATAAAATACTAAAAAAAAAAAAAAGAAATAGCCATGATATTTCTAAGACTTAGTGAGAACTATGATGGTCATTGTTGGAAAGTAGGTGGGGAAAGAGAACTGTGGCGCTAAATTCTCACTATATCCTATAATCTTATAATCCGATAAACTACCATTAAGTCACTAATAAATATAGCGTTTTTGAGCCCTGGAGATTACACAAAATTAATAAAGCAGACATTAATAGCTGAGGTCCCAGACTCGTTTTTTTATTTATTTTTTTATATTTATTTATTTTCCTTTTTGTTGCCCTTGTTGTTTTTCATTGTTGTTGTAGTTATTATTGTTGTTATTGATGTCATCGTTGTTGGATAGGACAGAGAGAAATGCAGAGGGGAGGGGAAGATAGAGAGGGGAAGAGAAAGATAGACACCTGCAGACCTGCTTCACCGCATGTGAAGCGACTCCCACTGCAGGTGGGGAGCTGGGGGCTTCAACTGGTATCCTTACACCAGTCTTTGTGCTTTGTGCCACGTGTGCTCAACTGCTGCTACCGCCCAACTCCCCCAGATTCAAGTTTTATCCCTGAACATCATCATAAGTCAGAGCAGAGCTGTTCATTGGTCTTTCTTGATCATTAGGTAAATAAATAAAAATAAATAAATAAATAAATAAATAAATTTGTTTAAAATGTTATAATATTTTGTCAGCTACTTAGACTGAAACCTATGTGGCGAATAAATATTAATTAAAATTAATATCATTTGAGAGTATGGCCATGAATATATTGGTTATGTGAGAGTAGGAAGGATGTTCATTTACTGGCTGAACAATTATGAATTAAAAGATAATTGTAGTCTAAAAAGATAACTAATTGTAATGATCTCTTTTTTTTTTTTTAATTTTAGCCACCAGAGCTATTGCTAAGACTCAATACCTGCATTCCACTGGTTTTGAAGGTAATTTTACTTTAATTTTAAAATTTAATTTTTTTATTTCTTTTTTTTTCTTTTGATTTATTTATTCACTTTTGTTGCCCTTGTTTTTTTATTGTTGCAGTCATTGTTGCTGTTATTGATGTCATTGTTGGATAGAACAGAGAGAAATGGAGAGAGGATGGGGAAGACAGAGAGGGGGAGAGAAAGATAGACACCTGCAGACATGCTTCACCGCCTGTGAAGTGACTTCCCTGCAGGTGGGGAGCCGGCTACTTGAACCCCGATCTTTGGGCTAGTCCTTGTGCTTTGCGTCACTTGCGCTTAACCCACTGTGCTTCTGCCTGCCTCCCTAAATTTGCTGTAGGTGAGAATCAGGGAGTGATAAAGGGAAAGTTACACACTGAAGAGAGTAATTGGAAGGAAGTGAGAGACAGACACCTGCACCTGCAACACTGCTTTACCATTCATGAAGCTTTCACCCTGCAGGTGGGGACCAGGGGCTTGAACATAATTCCTCATATATGACAGAATGTATTCACACTCAGGTGAGCCACCATCCAGTCCCTAAATGTTTAATTAAAAATATATCTATAATAGATACACAATAAATTCTACTGCTATGTGGTAGACCTAAACTAATTTCACTAAGTCTCACTTGTTCTCAAAGTGACTTAAGTTATCAAATTATAGATTAATCTACCAAAATATGGTTAATAAAGTTTTCCATGTTATCAGTAACATCTTCCTAGTATAACAATTTGTTTCAACTGATTTATACATTAATTGTGAACAAATTCAAAACTTTATAAAATCTTATTACAAAACATACCATACTTTGCATTTGTAAAAGTGATTTTTGTACATAAGTACATGTTTGGTAACTCTCTTGATCTAAGTTTTTTATATTACCTTTAAAGAATTTTATAGTCTAATTAATTAATTAATTTTATAGTACTAATTTTCCATTAGTATTATGAATAAGCATTCTTCTATTGTATTTCATAGTTGACTTTTATAATACAAGAAAATCTACTGGATTTTAGATACTATCTAATTAGTTCTAATAAATTCTAATGTAATTATCTTAGGATCTTTAAGGTATAATTCTATACACAAGATGAAATTCAAACACATCCTGCAATTAAATCTAATAGAGCAGTTGAATGAACTATGACTCAGGTAGAGCTGAAATCATGAAATTATTTGAGTATCTCTGTCACAATTCATGATCACTTATCAAGCATTATTAAGAGTCTGGGTTGATTTTTAGGACTAGTGTTAAAGCAACGTACAAACAGACACAATCTCCACTTGAATGTGGATGTATCTTAATGGAAATGAATGATAGAAAAGTTACTAGAAGATTTTGACTGAAGACATGATATGACTGTAAAAATCTACCACATCAGTATTTTAGGAGTGTATGGAGAATAGAGACTATTATGGGCAATACTGGAAAAATAGAACAGAACAATGTTTCTGTGATCTAAATTATAGATGGTGGTGGACTGAATCAGGAAGATATAAATTGTACATGTTAGTTTTATTTCCATGAAGAAAGTGGTTAGTATTGCTCATAAAATGGACATGGCATATAAAGAATTAAAAGATTATCATAAGTATGAGTTTAATATATGTACATCAGTGGTGGCCAGGCCTAGTTCTCCTTTATAGAAATCTCTAAGGAGAACACCGAAGTACGTATCACAATTGCCTTCAATACTGAATCCATTTCTGGGTAGCATAATTTTAAATGATTACAAGTTAATTAGAATCTCCATGGAATAAAGTCTCCATTATGTCAAAGACATTGGACTCATATTTTATGTAGCACATTTCAGGTAAGAAATGCAGAAACTGCTTTTTTAAAAGATTTTTTTAAATTTTATTTATTTTCCCTTTTATTGCCTTTGTTATCTTTTTTATTGTTGTTATAGTTATTATTGCTGTTATTTATGTTGTCATTGTTAGATAAGACAGAGAGAAATGGAAAGGAGAAGAAGACAGAGAAAGTGAGAGAAAGAAAGACACCTGCAGACCTGCTTCACAGCCTGTGAATTGACTCCCCTGCAGGTGGAGAGCCGTGGGCTCGAACCAGGATCCTTATGCTGTTCCTTGTGCTTTCTGCCACGTGAGCTTAACCCGTTGACCTATTGCCCAACTCCCGGGACTGCTTTTAAAAACTAGTTAATAAATTTATCAGCAAAGATGAAACCATCACTTACTGATATTTCAGTCATACATTGATAGTAGGATTTTTTTTATTTTGACTATTTATTTATAAAATGGAAATACTGACAAGACCATAGGATAAGAGGGTTACAATTCCCACCCCCAGAGCTCCATATCCCATCCCATCCCCTGATAGCTTTCTTATTCTTTAACCCTCTGGGAGTATGGACCCTGGGTCATTATGGGATGCAGGAGGTGGAAGGTCTAGCTTCTGTAATTGCTTCCCTGATGAACATGGGTATTGACAGGTTGATCCATACTCCCAGCTTCTCTCTCTCTTTCCCTAGTGGGGCAGCGCTCTGGGGAAGCAGGGCTCCAGGACTCATTGATGAGGTCATCTGTCCAGAGAAATTCAATTGGCATCATGGTAGCATCTGGAATCTGTTGGCTGAGAAATAGTTAACATATAAATCCATACAAATTGTTGATTAATCATGATCTTAAAGGCTGGAATATTGCAGATGAAGGTTTGGGATCTCCATTTTGGAAATAGCTAGTAGATCTATTTTAGGTATATTCCAAAGGCCCCATGACTTTATTAGTTCTTCCCTGAGCCTGACATCTGATATGCAGGTGGACCCAGTTTATGGTCTGGGGAGATGAGGTCATGGCTGGAAAAAGGACTAGAAAGCTGGATCAGGGAAATGAGTAGCTCTCAAATATGGGAAAATAATATAAATATTGTTGACTGTGAACCCCATCAATTTGATCTTGGGCCCATATTCAGCACAGGAACCTATGTAATCTCTACATCCTTGTAGGTCTGAACTTGCATTTTGTGGTCATCAGTAGTTAAATTCCAAGTTTCAGGACCCATCTTCTTCAGGTGATAGATAGAGTATGTTATCCAACCCCCCTTCAGAGGATGGAACATTCTCTACTGTTGTTGATCCACATTGGGGCAAGGTCCTGTGGACATGACCAGTGATAATGGAGAAAGGGATTTTATCCATCTTCAGATAGCTTAATGCCAAATGTCAAGTGGTGGGGCACCTGGTAGAATGCAGTTATTTACCATGTGTTAAGTACCCTGGTTCAAGCCCTTGCTCCATCTGCAGAGGGAGAGCTTTATAAGTTGTGAAGCAGTGATGAGGATCTCTCTCTCTCTCTCTCTCTCTTTCTCCCTCTCTCTGTTTCTATAAAAAAAAAAAAAAAAAGAAAAGTTGGATCCATTGTGTAGGTACTATTTACCCCCACCCATCAGTGATAATACTGGTAGCAAAAAAAAGGCAGAGTGATAGTTTAATAACATCTCTCCACCATTTATAACATTATTTTTTCATGTATTCAGTAGTGTGGAGTATATTTACTATACTAAGAATACGAAGAAATTAAATTGCATTATGTGGCACACAATAAAGTACAGATAGACAAATGAAAAACACTAGTACAGTGAATATCAACTGACTGTGGGAACAGAGGTGATTCAGAATGAGATAACTGAAGCTGAGCTTCTATTCTGCCATTTTCATGACCAAAGTGCTTCGATATCTTCACATGTGTCAAAGTATCTGATACTGAAAATTCTGTAGTTTAAATCTTAAGAAACATCACAGATGGTGACCAAGACAAACTATCTGACTAAAGCACTAGTGATCTCAAGTACTCCGCTGCTTGATCTGATTTGTTTAGTGTACCAGTACCGTCCTAAAACACTAGAAGTTTCCAGTTCCAACATTTTTTATTTTAATTCCCCACCCCCTTTTTTTATCAAGGAGTTAGCCTTCTTTGGGGATTGTATACGACTTGGGCAAATCTGTTACTTACATAAAAATGAGATATCTAGCCACGGTCAGCTCTAATGAGTAAATAATTTAATATGCTAAAGAAGAAAAGCAGGATTATGGACATATGACAGTATTAGAAAGCATAAACATTCTGTTTTGTGGAGATTGAATTCAGGTGGGAGAGCAAAATTCTCAATGGAAAAAAATTAAGGGAAATATGAGAATCTAGGGGAAAGTAAAGAAAGTAGATTTTTTCTCATCTCTATAATGTGTAGATTTATTATGAAGATAAATATTATGGGTAATGAAAAAAGTCTAATATAATTTAATCACCATTTATTCTGGAAAGAAAAAAAAAGAGAAAACATCAATAGAGAAGTCCTCACAAAGGAATTAACGGTTCTTTAAGGATATTATATGAGAAAATCAAGATCATAATAATGCTTGCAGGTGATAAGTCATATCCTCATAAAAATATTGTGTTTCTGAGAAAGGTTAATTTTCAAGTTTTCTTGTGATTTTTGCTCAAATGATATAATTTTATAAAATTATAGTACAATATCAAAACCAAAATATCAGTGCTGATATAATCCACATATCTTATCTACATTTTATTAGTTTTAATAGTATACATTTCAGTATGCAGTTATTTTTATGCAATTTGTTTTTATTTAAATAAGTCTTTTTTAAATTTTATTTATTTATTTATTGGATAGAGACACCCAGAAATTGAGAGCGAATGGGAGACAGAGAGTGAGAGAGACAGAGAGACACCTTCAGCCCTATTTCATCACTCATGAAGCTTCCAGCCTGCAAGTGGGGACCAGGGGCTTGAACCTTGGACCTAACGCATTGTAATGTGTGCACTTAACCAGGTACATCACCGCCTGCTCCCTGCAACTTTATCTATATGTAGATTTGTGTAGTCATTGCCACAGTAAGAAAGTTGAACAGCATATGCGGAACTTAAGCAAGATGAGAAAGGGGAAATATACAGTAAAACTTGGACTGGTTTGTTGTATTATAACAAAGCAAATGTCTCTGGGAATGGAGGACAGGAAGAGGGGTGGGGTGAGGAGGGGGCTTTCAGGTCATTGTACACAATGATGGCCCTAATTTGGGAGTGAGAGTGTTTTGGAAACAGGTATCTTGGTGAGATGAGATATTGTATCCATGCGCCAACAAATGTACTGTAAACCATTAAATTAGTGTCCCAATAAAAAAGTAAATAAAAAGGAGTTGAAAAGCCACATCATAAATATATTACCTGTTGCCTTACTTTTTTAAATATTTATTCCTTTTTGTTGCCCTTGTTTTGTTGTTGTTGATGATGTTGTCGTTGTTGGATATGATAGACAGAAATGAAAAGGGGGAAAGAAGACAGAGAAGGGGAGAGAAAGATAAGACACCTGCTTCACCCCTTGTGAAAGGACTCTCCTGCAGGTGGGGAGCCAGGGTCTGGAACTGTGATCCTTATGCCAGTCCTCGAGCTTTGCACCACCTGCGCCTAACCCACTGTGCTACCGCCTGACTCCCCCTGTTGCCTCTTTATAAGCATGTTTATCTAACTTGATTTCACAACCTCTCTCCAGTCAACCAACTGAAAACTATGGCTTTCTATTAATTTATTAATCTGAAATGTCAAATATGAATTAGGGATAATCATATAGTATGATCTTTTCAGATTGCCTTTATTGAATCAGAATACCGGACATTAATTGAAATCATTGTAATAAATATGAATCAATAGTTTGATCATTTTATTGTTGAATAGTCTTTTATAAAGTAGTTGTACTAGAATTTGTGCTAATATCTACCTGTTGAAAGAGATGTGATCTGTTCACTCTTTTAAACCATTACAAATAAATATGCTATGTATATACTGTTACTGGTGTATGTGTGAAAATATATATTTACATTTCAGAGAGAAACAACAAATAGTGAAATTGTTGCATCATTTGATAATTATATATAGCTTCCAGGAGCAGTGGATTCATAGTGCGGGAACCAAGCCCCAGTGATAACCCTGGAGGCAAAAAAAAAAAAAGTAAAGTCAGCCCAGAGCAGTGAAATCACTTTTGCACAAATCCTGGAAATATAATCAACTAATAAATAAAGTAAGGAATTCTGTTGTTTTCTTTTATCTTTATTTAGTTGTTTTTCTTTCTTTTGTAGTTGAAAGTTAATGGCTAACAGTACAGTTATTGGCACCTGGGTTACTATTTCTCATTTCACCAAGATAGGTGTCTTCAAAACACTCTTGCCTCCCAGTTAGGTTCATCATAGTGGACCAGCACCTGAAAAATCTCCTTTTCCCTACTTCTCACCCTATTTTCCTTACCCACAAACCATTGCTTTAATGCAGTACACCAAACCAATCCAAGTTTTACCAGTTTCTCCTTTCTGTTCTTAAATTCTGTCTATAAGTGAGATCACCCCAAATTAATCCTCCCCTCTCTTGTTTACCTCAGTCTGATTCCTTCAAGCTCTATTCAGTGTGAGGTGAAGAAGATGGCTTTGTTATCATTAATATCTGAGTAGTATTTTCATTGTGTGTATATAACACAGCTTTTTTTAGCCACTCATCTGTTTTTGGACTCCTAGATTGTTTGCAAGTTTCAACTATTAAAAACTGTGCTGCTATGAGCATAGATTTACACGTATCTCTTTGAATGGGTGTGTTTGTTTCCTTAGGGTATATCCCCAGGAGAGGAACTGCTGAGTCATAGGATAGGTCCACTTCTAGCCTTCTGAGAGTTCTTCAGACTACTATCCACTGGGAGTTGAACTGATTTACATTCCCAAGAGTTGTGCAAGAGGATTCCAGTATACACCACAATTCCAATGTTTGTTGTTAAAGTATCCTTTCTGATACGTGACATTCTCACAGGAATGAAGTTGTATCTTATTCTTGTCTTTACTTACAGTTCTTTTAAAAATATTTTTTTATATTTATTTTATTTATTTATTCCCTTTTGATGCCCTTGATGTTTCCTCGTTGTAGTTATTATTGTTGTTATTAATGTTGCTGTTGTTGGATAGGACAGAGAGAAATGGAGAGAGGAGCAGAAGACAGAGAGGTGGAGAGAAAGACACCTGCAGACCTGCTTTACCGCTTGTGAAGCAAGCAGTAGGTTGGGAGCCGGGGGCTCGAACCGGGATCCTTACACTAGTCCTTGAGCTTTGAGCTTTGCACCACCTGCGCTTAACCCACTGCGCTACCGCCGCCGACTCCCACAGTTCTTTTATAATCAGTGACTTGGGACTATTTTTTTTTTATAGGCCTATCGGATCTCTTCTTTGATGAATATTCTGTCTCTATATCCTCTTCTTTCCCCACTTTTAGATTTTTTTTGCTATTATTATTATTATTATCTATTGTGTTTGCATATATTTTGGCTAGTAACCTTTTGTCTGATCTATAACACAAAAGAGATCTTCCAATCTTAGAAAGTCTTTCTATTTGAGAGGTGATTTATTTTAAAAAATTATATTTATTTATTTATTGGCTATAGACAGGCAGAAATTGAGAGGGAAGGGGGTGATAGATAGGGAAAGAGACTGAGAGAAACCTATAGCACTGCTTCACCACTCACAAAGCTTTCCCCCTGTAGGTGGGGGCCAGGGACTTGAATCTGGGTCCTTGTGAGAGAAGTGATTTGTTTTGCCGTGCATAACCTATTCAATTTGATGTATTGCCATTGATTATGTTTGGCTTTTTTTCCTTGTGTATATATTTGAGTCACTGAAGAAAGCCATAAAACTTAGACTGAAAAGAAATTTGCCAATGTTTTCCTCTAAATATTTGGTAGTTTCTGGCTTAACATATGCATTATTGATCCATTTGGAGTTTACTTTAGTACATGGCGAGGTGAATTGGTTTAGTTTAATTCTTCTGCATCTTCCTCAACACCATTTGTTGAAGAGACTGTCCCTTCTCCATTCAATACTTGGGGCTCCTATGATAAAAATTAGATGCCTATAGGTGTTGAAGATGTTTCTGGGGTCTCAATTCCATTTCACTAGTAACTGAATATTTCTGTTCCAATATCAGGCAGTTCTCCTTATATATTTCCTTATATATTCCCTTAAAATATCCTTATAGTTTGAGAACTGAGGTGTGATACCTTCAATCTTGTTCTTTTATTTTTCAAGATTGCTTTGGTGATTCTAGGCATTTTCTGATTCCATATACATTTTCTAGCTTTTTCCTGCTCTCTTTCTTTAAACATTTTGGTGGGATCTTGACTGGGATTGCATTAGATCTGTATATGACTATGGGTGGAATGGTTATTTTGATGATACTAATTCTTCATTCCATGGAGGTCAATTTTTAAAAGCTATTTATGTACAGTTTCTCCAAAGAACTACTTGTTGAAAAATCAGTCTTTCATTTATTATTTTTTCTAACTTTCTTACAAATTTGACTGAGACCTTTGTGTAGATTTTTCAATTTTCTATTCTATTATGAAAGTCTATGTTTATTCCTTTGCTAGAAGCACAATATCTTGCTACTCTTATATTACTGCAAAATATATAAATATATAAAGTAGACTTTAATTATCAAGTAGACTAATTTGTTCATTTACTTCTTCAAAAGTAGAGATCTTCTAGCCTATTATAATTTTTCACACATGATTTAATGATGTCTATGTCCAAATATTTGTTAAAATTTTTGCAGAAATTATATTACACTATAGACGTATTTGTGGAGAAATCTTATTATGGTAAGTTTCCTAATCCATGAACTTGATATATTCATTTATTTGTCTGGATTTTATTCAATTTATTTTTCCTCCATTATGTGATTTTGATATAAGTGTCTTGTATACGGTTTGTTAAATGTGTACTTAAGTCATTTGTTATGTCTGACTATATGTAAGTACAACTATGAAATTTAAATTATATATATATATATATATATATATATATATATATATAATTGAGGAAAGAGTGAAAAATACAGATGGAGAAGAGAACAACACTTACTGATTATGTAGTGCTAGGGATCAATGTGGTTTCATAAATGAAAGCCCATGTTCTGCCTACTGAGATACCTGGTACTCATGTTTCTGTGTTATGTTTTCAATTGCTGTTTTATTAGCTTATTGATAGTATGAAATATGTTACTAACTTTTATTAGTTTTGTATCCCGTCACCTTACTAGTTATAGGTAAAGGAGGTTTATTGTTTGCTTGTTTGTTCTGCGATTTCCTTGTGACTTTCTCTTAGCATGTCACCTATAACTACAGAGACAGCTTCATTTCATCTTGTCCTATCTGTATATATTTATACCTTTTGCCATAGTTCAATGACCGTATCTTCATTATTACATTGCATAGATTTTGAAAGTCAATATGTTGACTTGCTCCCGATTTTAATGTGGCAGTAATTTATTTTATTTTCACGTTTAAATATGATTTAGTGTGATTGGTTGACAACACTAGTTGTATATGTTGTAAAAATTCAACTTTATTATTTTAAATGTTGAAATCTTAGTCCATTAGATAGTGAGTAGAGCAACTTGTTTTCTCCTCTGAACAATAAACTATGTTTTCTGTTTTGAGTATTAAGATCTCTTTGGAAATGAATGGAAAAATGGGGAAACTTCCAAAACATAAAGTATAAGACCCTCCCTCCCTCCCTTCCTTTCTCCCTCCCTCCCTCCCTTCCTTCCTTCCTTCCTTCCTTCCTTCCTTCCTTCTCTCTCTCTCTCTCTCTCTCTTTCTCTTTTTTATACCAGAGAACTGCTCAGCTATGGTTTTTGGTATTGTGGGGGGTTGAAACACGGACTTTGGAGCCTCAGACATGAGAGTCTGTTTGCACAACCATTATGCTATCTACCCCCGAGACTCTTCATATACACTTCTTATTTCTATTTACCAGGAAATATTCAAAATATTTTTTCATTGCAGTACATCTGTGATAGGAAATAAAGTCTTCATCTATCTGTAACCACTGGTGGTTACTCTATTTTGTCAAAACAGACAGACAAAAATCCATCTTGATTGAACAGCATAGCTTAAGTTACTTAACAATGGCTTTGTGGAAATGGGGCTAGCAAGTTACTGGTATAACATACACTAGTGGTTTTAATTTTTGTGATGATCCAGAGAGACTAGAGTTGTATCTAATCAAGAACAATTAATTTTATGAGAAATATCTCGCCATGTGTACTCTGGATATATATATATATTATTTTTAACAGAAGGAATATCTTGCCACAAGACAGTATATTTTGAAGTTAATCTAAAATCCTGCATAGGGTAAGAGACTATCTTTCTTATGTTTTGTGTCAGTATGTCCTGTAGCATGTGAATTTAGTGTGTTCATAGTAGTCTCAGGGAAGAAATATGGAAAAAAGACATACTGAGTGAAGTGGTTATCTACTTTACTCTCCAAAATCATAAATACATTCCACATTCTCCTCCTATCCTATTAAGCCTCCCTATCCTGTCCTGCCCACATAAAAGGATGTTTACACTCCTCATAGTACTTTAATAATAATTTTAAAAGGTAGGTTGAAGGCTGGGTGGTGGCACACCTATTTGAGTGTACATGTTACAAATATGCAAGGACCCATGTTCAAGCCCCTGCTCCCCACCTGCTGGGGAGAAGCTTCACAGACAATGAAGTAGTGCTACAGGTGTCTCTTTGTTTCTCCCTCTCTATATTCCCTTTCCTCTGGATTTCTGGCTGTCTAAATATAATATATATATATATATATATATATATATATATATATTTTAAAAAGTTTGATTTCATTTATATCAGCAGTTATTTGAGAATAGTCTTAATACAAAAATCTAAGAATATTTTATCTGAAATTAAAAAATCAAGGCGCTTGGTATAAAACCTTAGTTACTTCATAAGCTCACTGTCTGGTCATAAGCAAACAAAAGTGTTAGTTGTATAACTATTTATTGAATATATATTTGACCAATATTGTCAAAAGTCAAAATATAATTATTATGAATTTATTTTATTTTTAATCCATCTATTGTTGTTGTAGAGAAAATGCAGTTTTCTGCAGCCACAGAATGTTTTCTCATGTATCCCTAAAATAGATGTCAGCACACCTCACTCCATCAAATTGCCATCTGCTCTCCATCAGTAGGACACTGGAATGTAGTCTTTTTAAGGAAAAGAACATTTTGCTATTAAAAAGAGAAAAAATCAAAACCTCTGATTGAACATTTTAGAAGTTTGAGTAAGTTTTTCTTCTGAGTAAACTATTTCTATTTGTATCACTGTGAATAACTCTATGAGCTCAGCTTATCCGTGAATTTATCTAATGTCGTAAAGATACTATAACAAACCTGACCAATGACCATGATTAAAAAAGAGTTCTGATGGCAACTTCTTAAATAGAGCTATTTACTTAACAACTTCCTTCCACTAATCTATTTCTATCTGGTCCATAGCCACATATAGTTTCTGCTTTCTTTCTTTGAACTCCTTCATCTTGAGTTTTGGAACAAATGCAGCATATTTATATATTACTCAGATTGTCAGCATTATTTTCAACATTCTAGTTGATAAAGTATGTAGTTTGTGAATTTTGTGTTTAAATCAGTTTTTATAAACTTGTGGCCTAAAATTCAGAAGACTTCTCAAAGTAGAGATATACTGTGGTGGGGTTGTAGGTAGGTGGGCGGTGGCACACTCCGTTAAGCACACATAGTACTAAGTGCAAGGATCTGGGTTTGAGCCTCAGCTCCCCACCCGCAGGGAGGACACGTCACAAGTGGGTAAGCAAGTCTGCAGGTGTATATCTTTTTCTCTTTCCCTACTCTCTCAGTTTCCTCTGTCTGATCCAATAAAATGGAAAATGGCCACCAGGAGCTGTGGATTTCATTGTGCTAGCACGGAGCTCCAGTGACCCTGGAGAAAAAGAAAGAAAGAAAGAGAGAGAGAGAGAGAGAGAGGAAGGAAGGAAGGAAGGAAGAGGGAGGGAGGAAAGAAGGAAGGAAGGAAGGAAAGAAGGAAGGAAGGAAGGAAGGAAGGAAGGAAGGAAGGAAGGAAAGAAGGAAGGAAGAGAGAGAGAGAGAGAAAGGAAGGAAGGAAGAAAGGAAGAAGGAAGGAAGGAAGGAAGGAAGGAAGGAAGGAAGGAAGGAAGGAGAGAGAAAGAGAAAGGCAGAGAGAAAGGGAGAAAGGCAGAGAGCAAAGAGATATATTGGAATATTCACACTATATTTAAAATTACCTTCTTGAAGAAACCAAATTCAAGACTCTACAGTCTGGAGTATGTGAGTTCTACTGGATGTCATTTCGTGTTCTAAGAGGTTTTATACTGTATGATTAATTTATATGACATTCTAGAAAAGTCAAATGCATGGGTAAAAAGATAAGATTAATATATTCCAAAGACTTGGAATAAGGATAAGGGTTGACCACAAATGGGCAAGTAGAGTTTTGATACTATTTATTTGATCCTGGACACCTGAATATATTCTTTTGTCAAGACTCATAGAAAACTATATAATAAAAAGCTTTTTATTTTTTATTATTAAAAACATATTTCCAGGGAGTCGGGCTGTATTACAGCGGGCTAAGCGCAGGTGGCGCAAAGCACAAAGACCGGCATAAGGATCCCGGTTCGAACCCCGGCTCCCCACCTGCAGGGGAGTCGCTTCACAGGCGGTGAAGCAGGTCTGCAGGTGTCTATCTTTCTCTCCTCCTCTCTGTCTTCCCCTCCTCTCTCCATTTCTCTCTGTCCTATCCAACAACAACGACAACAATAATAACTACATCAATAAAAAACAACGAGGGCAACAAAAAGGGAAAAAATAAATAAAATAAAAAACAACAACAACAACAAAAAAACATATTTCCCCTAGGGTTATTCCTAGCACTCTGTACCAGCACTAGGAATTCACTGCTCTTGGCTGTCATTTTTTTCTTTTTTCTTCTATTTTGTTTTGACAGAACAGAGGAATTGAGAGGGGGCGGGAAACACACACACACACACACACACACAGAGAGGGAGAGAAAGACCTGCAGACCTGCTTCACCACTTGTGAAATATCCCTCCTGTAGGTGGGGAGCCAGGCTTTGAACGCTAGTCATTGCTCTTGATAATACGTGTCCTTAAGGGGGCCAGGTGGTGGCGCACCTGGTTGAGCGCACTTGTCACAGTGCACAAAGACCCAGGTTCGAGCCCCCGGTTCCCACCTGCAGGGGGAAAACTTCACGAGTGGTGAAGCAGGGCTGCAGGTGTCTGTCTCTTTCTCTCTCTATCACCCCCTTCCCTTTCAATTTCTGGCTGTTTCTATCCAATAAATAAAGGTAATATGTGTATTTAACCTGTGCATCACCACCCAGCTACCAAGAAGTTTATTTTTACTGTAGACAAGAATTACCTAAGTTAAAAAATAATTTTCATGAGAACACTACCTTTGGATTTTTCCTACTTTCATAGTAAAATACACCTGCTATGACTGGGTTGAAATTGTGTGGCAGGTTACAAAATGTAAGCTTTTTGGGCAGGGGTAGATAGCATAATGGTTATGCAAATAGACTCTCATGCCTGAGGCTCCGAAGTGTCAGGTTCAATCCCCTGCACCACCATAAACCAGAGCTGAGCAGTGCTCTGGTAAAAAAAAAAAAAAAAAAAGTAAGCTTTTTTTCATTCTTTGCCCTCAGTGCATTTACATGTTTTCTTTGCCTTTATCCTAAACAGAATATATTTTTCACAATCAAGAAATTTTAAAAAATCAGTTTTCATTGTAGATTTTATGTTTCTAGTCATGTATAATAAGATCAGACTGACTTTTTTTTTCCTCACAGTTACATGATTTGATTTTCTTTTTCAGATTCTGATTTAATGTTCCTTTCTTAACTATTCTAATGTTATTTATGAATTTGATCAATATGTACTAAAATTTATCATTTAAATAGCTACAAAAAGTTTTGTCTTAAGGCCCATTATGAACTTAAATATACCTCATTATCAGTAATTTAAAATCAGGAGGTACAGTCATTTAATCAGATACAAATACAATACAACTAATTGTGTAATCATTCAACTCATTTTTCATTTCATTAGTAAAAATATCATGAGATACATTTAGTTATCAGAAACCTTCTTATTTCTTATCCATTATAGTTTACTGCATTTTATAGTCTGTCAAATCTATCAGAAGAGAAAACAAATTTATTCTAAGAAGGCTTTTTTCCTAAAAAATTTTTGTAGCAGTGATTCTGTTTTCCATTATATTCACTTGTAACTCATTATTGTTAACCATCCTAAATTCTTTCCCATGATGATTGATGTAAACCTTCCTGATTACCTTTTCTGAGATATCCTTTCCCTCCCTATCTTCCATTCTTTTTTCTCTTTTTTCCCCTCCCCACCAGGGTTATTTCTGGGCTCCACTGCCTATATGACAAATTCACCACTACTGGTGGCCATTTCCCTCTTTTTTATTCTTATTATGACAGAGATAGGGAGAAATAGGGCAAGGAAGTGGAAGAGAGAAAGAGAATCACCAAAAACTAATTCATATCTCCTAAAGTTTCTTCTTTTTTTTGGGTAGACACCAGAGACTCAAACCCTGTCCCTCACTCATGGTAACTTAGCACTTGCTCCACCACTGGGCCCCTATTAAATGAAGAGAATGATATCTGATAGAAAACAGTTCATAAGAAACAGTATAAAATGCCTAGAAATTGTTAGATAATGCAGTAAGGTGATAGGCAGCAAAATTTATATATGTAAGAATCAATGGCATTCCTTTATGTAAATGGTGAACCTTAATAAGAAAAAAAACAGCAATTAATCCTATTTATATTAGCTGAAAAACACTCTTACTGTTACACTGAGAAAAGACTATGAAGAACAAATGTGAAAATGGAAAATGTAGTAGTTTTCTGTAGTCACTGAGGCATGAGATATATCTTGAACCGTTGTGCTAACATTTTAAATGAAGATAAATAAATGGATATTGCTACATTTGGACAGTATAGAGAATAACTATTTTCTGCAGTACTGCATAAAGACTATGGTAAATAAGCAAAATAAATGAAACTCGATTTCTAGGATTTATACTTAACAATTACATATCGTAAAGATAGTAATTGATAAAGGAAACTGGTGTAATGCTGAATCAATTTCTCACAAATTTTGGTGTTGTCATTCCTTTCTGAATGATTCCCTTTGCATAACATTTTACTTCATAAAAATATGTTCATCCCTTTCTGAGGTATTCATTATTGTATCTTTAGTGTTTTTCATTTTCTACTACTAATGCTTATTCCTTTAGACTTAATTCTATAATGTGTTTGCACTTGTGCAAAAATGCAGAACTTCTAATAAGACTGGTTGTGAGCACATTGCTCTTTTGCCATTTATTTTCATTTTATTAGATAGAGACAGAGAAGTTGAGAGGGCAGGGGAAGATAAGGAGTGAGAGAAACATCTTGCAGACCTGTTTCACCACTTGTCAGGGACCCCCATGCAAATGGGGAGCACATTGCTTTTTGATGGAAAAACATAGCTCAGAGATTTAAAGTTATTTGGGCTTCATTTATTTTCTACAGCATACTGTTAGATCTTCTCTCTTTAAATTGTAAATTGAAAGAGGAATTGAAGTTGAGTGACTATGATTTCAGTACTCAATAGATAAAACCTTGTGCTGACACTATTGTTATCCTTTCTAGTCTTATAGATGGACATTTAGGGCAGATTGATATAAGTGGTCTTGTTTCATTTCTAGCACTCAGTCATATTTCTTCCATATGTGGCTATATTGAAAGATTTAGAGAAAAATAATGGATGAAGAAGCTATAATAATTTTCCTACTGATATTTGTATAGATATATCTGTTACAGTATTACAAAATATCATGCTTTAATATTTCTCTTTCCATGAATTTCTAGAATAAATCCTAATGGATTCTTAAGAACTTTGAAATAGCTTTCAGAAATTTTCTGGAGTCTCATGATACAATTATTTCTGTATCAGCAGCAATTTTTATTATTAACAAATAATATTTCACATTGCATTAACATTCTAATTAGAAAATACAAACATGTAAGTATACATATAAAATCAAGATAACACAAAATATGAGCTATATAAAAATCAAAAGTATAAGAATTTACAGTAAGTCAGTGACTTGCTTCCTTTATTCTGTCATCTGTACTGCTTACAGAATTAAATATTAACATATCAATAATAAAAATTATAATATTAACATATTATTTTGTATATGCCATACTATGCAGGAGCATGTTCAAATTTTACATTTCCAAATTACATACCTAGTTTATTTATTTTTGGCATCAGAGTTATTGCTGGGCCACAGCGCTTGTCCTGTTCTATTTTTCAGGTGGGCTCCTTTTTTTAAGTAGAGGGAGCGAGAGAGAGAGAGAAGTGAGACAGAGACAGCTGCAGTACTGCTCCTGCTCCTTGACTCCTAAAGCTTCTTCCTGGAGGTGAGGAGGACTAGGGCTTAAACCTAAGTCTTTATGCATGATAACATCCGTGTTCTATTGTATGAACTATTTGTAGATGTTTATACTTTAATATATCGTTTTAGATGTTTATATTTTGCATATTCAATTAAAATAATGCTAGGTACATTATTATGTGTTGCTTTAGTATTCTTAAATGTTCTGTGTCATTTTATTTTTCCTCTTCTCCCAGAGATTTCTGATAGATATCACACCTCTGGGATTTCAAATATTTAAAAATATTCCAATACAGAAGTATTTGTATCTACAGTTTGTTTTTCTTGTAAAAATAAACACAGTTTGCACTTTATATATGAAAATATCTCTAATTGATTATTTTAATACCTACACTATGAGTAGAATATAGTATGGTATGATATGGTATGGTATGGTGTGGTGTGGTGTGGTGTGGTGTGTAGTGGTGTGGTGTGGTGTGGTGTGGTGTGGTGTGGTGTGTAGTGGTGTGGGGTGGGGTGGTGTGGTGTAGTATGGTATGGTATAGTATAAGTATATTACTAACATATCCTTCTCTTAACTAGTTCACAGTGTAAGCACATTAAAAATCTATTACTAATTATTTCTAGATTATTTGTTAATATATTCCAACAATGTCAGAGAAGACATTCACAATCTAGACAAAAACATATATTTCATTTATTCTTTCACTTAAACATAGGAAGCAAGATTTTCTTTTATTTATGTGCAGTTCTATTTTGAAAATGTTGTTTACACTTTTGCGCATATATTTCTTATGTTGAATTTTAAATTTATAACAGTTTTGCACTCTGTTCATATTTTATAATGTATCCACTTTAAATTAGATTTTTAAATTAAAAGGTAGAAATCACACATTATATACTAATTGTGGTGTGCTTTTGTTACTTAAGATGAGAACCTTGGTGCTGTTCATTAAATGTAATTAGAGTGCTGGAAAATGTCACAATTAATGGTAAAATAATAATTGCTAACATGACTTTACCACAATTTACTTACCCTCAGAGAATATTGTTTTTTTTACCATGAAACATAATGCCTGTTATGAAACATTTCTTATTTTATCTGTTAAATTTTAGCATGGGACTAAAGAGTAAGAATTTACGCATTCAGATTTGTGAATATCTTAAGCATTGCAATTAATATTGCTAATAATTATGAAAGCTACTTCTTTTTTCCATTTTATCTTAAGTTTCTTTGATTGACAGTAACTTAATTGGGAAATTGATATATCTACAAATTACAATGCTTTAAATATATTTTATTTTTCTTGACATTTATACTAAATTCATCTTTCCTTTTTTGCTTATGAGACACATACTCTATATTTCTCATTTCTGTTAGTATTTACACTGTTCTTTCCTTTCTGAAATAATAATTTCTCATGTTCTAATTGTTTTGAAAATTACACTGCATATCAATAAATCTCTGACTTAAAAGGTTTAAAAAAAGATACACTGAGGTTTTTACTTTAAATATTTGAGTGTATGCTTTATAGAGCAATAACCAAGGCTGATCCTGGGTCTGATAATTCATCATTGTGTTTTCTTCTGATTTTTCTCACCTTCCACATCCTTGCTCTGCCACAGCAGAGAAGCTTACGGTAATGTAGTTATGTCAAGCTAATATGGTTGTTTTAGTCCTTCTGTTAGAAAAATGACTCTACAGAAACCATGTAGCCATGTAAACATGCATCTTATTTCTTCTGTTGCATGTGATATAAACATGATTTTCATTTATTGATGCTACACAGATCACTGTGTCATGACAACTTGACCACCTGAACCCGCCTTCCTGCTTCCTATCTCAGGGAGCTGTGCAGCTACTGCCATAGGAGTTGACCAGGGCTGCTGACTTAGCAGTTGTCAAGATGTAGAACTGCTCAATAGATACTGAACAAAGGGGAGCTAAGTTGAGCTGGCTTCCCACCAGAAAAAAAAAAGGAATGTCTCTCCTTCCCTTGTTGCTCCTCTCCTCACCCCCTCCCCACCATCCTCAACCTCACTTTATCCCCACCCCTAGCACTGTTTGGCTCAAGGTATTGCTGGAGGGATTGAACATGGAAGCACAGAGTCTCAAGGCTGATAATTTTTTTTAATAAACATTGGGCTGTCTGACCCTTTCTTCTTCTGTTTTGAACCTTTGCTTTTAAAGAAAGCTTACTTTCACTTACTATATTTTATAAGAGCCCACTCTCATTTCTATGTACTATTTCTTTAATTTCTTTTTTCTACTTATTTATTATTGGATAAAGACAGAGAGAAATTGAGAGAGGAGTGGAAAACAGAGAAGGGGAGGTGACAAACACCTACAGCCCTGCTTCACCACTTGTGAAGCTTTCCCCATACATGTGGAGACCAGGGGTTTGAACCTGGATCTTGTACACTATAATGTGTGTGTTTAACCAAGTGCACCACCACCGGGATCCCTGCTTCTTTAATTTCCCACTAATTTTCACATAGTAAAAATGATTTTGCTTTAAGTTGTTTTATGTCTTTGCATCAAGAGAATGGAAAGAATGGATCTATTACTGTAATTTTAAAATCTAAGATATTTTCTGATATTATATACAATATTTATCAAATTAGTGGATTAAGTAACTTTTGCTCAAACATTTATTTCATTTTTAAAAGAGTTATCTTAATTTTTTCCCACTAGGGTTATCTATAGGACCTGGTGTGTCTGCACAAAGATGTCTTTGCATCAAGAGAATGGAAAGAATGGATCTATTACTGTAATTTTAAAATCTAAGATATTTTCTGATATTATATACAATATTTATCAAATTAGTGGATTAAGTAACTTTTGCTCAAACATTTATTTCATTTTTAAAAGATTTATCTTAATTTTTTCCCACTAGGGTTATCTATAGGACCTGGTGTGTCTGCACAAAGACTCCACTGCTCCCATTTTTTTTTCCCTGATAGAGACAGAGAGAAATAGATATAGGCAGAGAAGGAAGAGAAAAACAGGCACCTGCAGTACTGTTTCACTGCTCATGAAGTTCTCCCTCCCCACTGGTTGGTACTGGAGGACTGGATATGGATCTTCCACATGGTAATGTGTGTGCTCTAGTGGGTATGTACCACCCAGATCCTTAGCACTGGTGATTTGAAAGTGAGCTTTATTTTTTTCCTATCTGTAGGGAAATTTTGAATATTGAAGAGAGCTTGTGAATTTTTGTTTTGTTTGTTTTTGTTTGCTTGTTTTGTTTTGTTTTCTTGTGTTCTCAAGCACTAAAAATTCTTTAACTTAGAATGAAAACAACTGATAATTTATATGATAGGCTTATTTTCCTTTTAATGCAGACATCATAATTTTCATTACACAAAGATGAAAATGAAAACTCTCTGTCATTGTTTTGTGGTCTTATTGAACAGCTTGTTTTAGTTTGGACAACCACATACTATGTATGTATTACCAAGTTGAGAAGGTTGTATTTGTCAAACAAAGAGACTCTAAAGCAATTTGCATGTTTTAAAGTAACGTTTCAAAACGATTCTAGAATCATGCCAAAACCGACAAGCTACAATCTGTTGTTCATTATGTACAATCTTAAGAGCTGCTCAGAGTTCTGGTTATTGTGATTGGTTGGCATGCTGTCATTTAACATTACATTTGAGCCACAGGGACATTTCAAACTGTTGTTTAATGTTTTGAATCACTAGTTTTATTACCCAAATGTAAAAAAAAAAAAAACCTTCACACTATATATGCTTTTGATTTATGTTAAAAATGCAAAAGGAATTTGATATAAAGTAGTCATCACCTCATAATAATTTAGTTCTGGACAATCATTCTTTCACCCTATAATATTTTAATATTGCCTGTCTTACACAATTAGGCAGACTAAGTATTATATATAAAATGAGAATATTGGGGAGTCGGGCAGTAGCGAAGCGGGTTAAGCGCACGTGGCGCAAAGCGCGAGGACCAGAGTAAGGATCCTGGTTCAAGCCCCCTGCTTCCCACTGGCAGGGGAGTCACTTCACAGGTGGTGAAGCAGGTTTGCAGGTGTCTGTCTTTCTCTCCCCCTCTCTGTCTTCCCCTCCTCTCTCCATTTCTCTCTGTCCTATCCAACAACAACGACAACAATAAAACAAGGACAACAAAAGGGAATAAATAAATATTAAAAAATTTAAAAAAAAAGAAATCAGAATATTCCTAACTATTGGTAAACAGAATCTTTCTATTAGTAACTTGTGATTTTATGGATTGTTATATCATCAATAACTCTTGAAATTGAAAGACAATAGTTGTGTGGAAACAGCATAATGGTTATGCAGAGTGACTCCAAAGTCCCAGAGTCAGTCCCCCATACCTATAATCCATAGCTAAGCAGCGTTTTGATAAAAAAGTAATAATAAAAATAATTATACCAATCCAGAAACATCCAACAAATTGGTATTAACCATCAAAATGTTCCATAAGTGATTGTCTAGATCACTTATAGTCATAGTATAGTTGCCTGAGAGTTCATTCACTTTTCTCTATTCATTCATACCAAACTTCTTTTATGCTATTCTTAATCCAGATCAAATGAGAGTAGATGTCAATAGTGAACACAGTCTGGATTATAAAACAGAAAAATAAAATAAAATAAAATTCAAGAGTGATAACTCAAGGATTTTACTGCAGATGATGTGTTACAAAATGCATTCCTACCTTTCAAGAAACCAATGTGAGGAGAACACAGTTCTAAGATTTGTCTGACTTAATATTTTTCAGTCCTCTGTAGAGGTTTAGACAACAGCTTTCTCGGTTATTGTTTCCTATAAACACTATCAGTCTGAAAGTAGTGTTGAAAAACTTAAAAAAAAAAAGTTAAAACAAATGATCTTAAAACAATAAGCAATATAGCCAAGGGACAGGGTATGCATGTGTGGATATATGTGAAAGCTGGTTTTGATAGACTTTTAGAAGACTATTTTGCATATTTCTTTTTAGCAAGAAATTCTTTGTAGCTTGGTGACTAGTTTCCTCCTTAGGCTAAGTTAATTTTCAGTACAATTTAAGATTTAACTACTTGTCACAAGTTTTATTTGTTTTCTTTAGCACACAGGAGAAGCTTTGCTGTGCTGCTGTACTTCTATTGCCTTTATGCTATAATGACCCATAATAATTAAAGTCATTTCCCAATTCTGTTTTATGATTAAAGAGGTTTTAATAAACTTCGTGTAGTAGTTGTATTTATTAATATTCCAACTACAAATCATATGGTATCTACTATATTTTCTTTTTTTTCTCATTATTTTCAGAGGTTAATGATTTACAATACAGTTGTTGACACCTGTGTAAAATACCTCATTCACTCTTGATAGTTGTGTGAATAGTAATTAATTCCAAATTATGTACTTTTTTGCCGTCATACACCATAATCCCATGAAAATTTATCTGGAACACTGTATCTAATATTAAAAAAAAAACTTATGTAAGACATGAATGCAAACAGAAAATGTTATATATAACTCCTTGTAAAGATAATTTTGTATTACAAAATTTATTTCAGTAAAATTACTTTTATGTCTCTCAGTTTGAAACACATACTATTTATTATATATATATATAAATATGATTACATATATGCTAAGTTTTTAATAATTACAGGCAATTTCTAATTTATTGAATGTTATAACATCTGCTCTTTGAATTTTGAAAGTTATTACATTAATCTTACTCATTGTGCTTGTGGAACAATAACAACAAATGACATAACTACTCCATCATTGATGAATCTCAGCACTTGACAGTCCTGATTAGTGAAAAATTGTTGAACTGAGTTGAAATGGTTAATTTCCCAGCACCTTTTAAGATAGAAGTTTTTTGTTCATCTTACAAGAATAGACAATGCTAGTGTCTTGTGGGTTAAAATACATTAATTCTACATAAAGCACTCTACAAAAGGAAAGGATATTTGATTTGTATGGCTTTAAAGTTTTAACAGATGAGTCTATCCCTGTGAGACCACAGACCATTTACCATCACTAGATTGATTTCTTTCAATGCTAAAGGCTTGATGGTACTTTTCAGCACAGTTCATTGTGAGTAGAATGATACTTCAAATGCACATTAACTAAAGAGTCTTCAGAGGCTGTATTAAGGAGATGAAACTCTGAGTGACAGAGAGGATTGTAGCTTTTAATAAGAAACACAACTCTTGGTAAAATTTATATTAATAAGACAATGAATCATAATCTATAGAGGAATTGAAATAATTCTATAGTCTGTGGTTAATACAACATTTTAAAGAAAAAATGGCTATTTTTATATATTTATTTTAATTTATAGAAAATATGTTCTGCATTTTTTTCTGAAGTCAGTTTGTTTGTAAGTTGGATATATTTGCAAGATGTATGTCCCAAGTAAAGTAGTGTGTAATTGAAGTGGTATTTAAAACAATGTCAAATAAGAGCTGCTATCACTTAAGGGGATCATGCATTAAAAACCAGAAATTTAGGTATTACTAAGGAAATCATATATTACCTATAAAAAATTCATTTATATTTTAGATTACACAAAATGTCAGGAGAAACAGTTGTGTAAGTTAAGGAAACTAAATTAAACACAGCAGTTACTTTTGGATGTGAAGGTCTGAGAACATTTATTCCTCATTTAATTCTTTTCTAGTTCTCCAAATATTTACTATTTTAGTTAAGAGAGAAACCAGAGCATTGCTCCACCATTTGGTGAAGTGTGAAGGGTTAAACTCAATGCTTAAGCATGCAAGTTATGTGCTCTCTCACTAAAATCATCACCCTGACCACAAGTATTTGCTTTTTAAAGATGAAAAGTGAAATGGGAGAGATACATAATATTTATGCAAAAGATTTGTTATGCTTGAGGTCCTGATGATGCAGGTTTAATCCCCTTTTACCACCGTATGACAGACTTGAACAGTGCTTTGATGACAAAAGGAAAGAAAGAGGGGTAAGGAGAAGGAAAAAGACAGTGAGGGAGGGAAGTAAGAGAGATAAAAGAGAAGGAAAATATATGTTAAAAAATGATCACATAACCTGGAAAACTAGCTGAAAAATCCATTGAGATGAACTGTAATCTATCTTTAATGGTTACTGAAAAACAGGACATTTATTTTAAGTAGAATCACTTGCAGCAAATCATTATGTTGTTATTATTTTTTCTTTATTTTATTGATTATTTATGTATTGCTACTAAGGATATTTCTGGGGCCTGAGGCCTGAATCATGATGAATCCATTGTTCCTGGCAGCCATTTATTTCCTCTTCTTTTCTCTTTCTCTTTATTTCTTTCTTACATTTTTTTTAGCTTTTATTTTAGCCTTCACTCATGTTTTTTAATATTTTACTTATTGCTTATTGTATAGAGACAAAGAAAAAAGGAAGATGATATATAGGTAGGTGATAGATAGATAGATAGTTGATAGATATAACTGAAGTATACTGCTTGATCGCTCATAAAGCTTTCTTCCTGTAGCTGAGGACTTGGGTCTTCAACCCAGATCTTGATCATAGTAATGAGTGAGCTTTACCTGGTCCTTTTTGTTTATTTTTAATTGACAATAATTCCAAATTTTATTCAAATTAAATAGGTTATTTATAGTTCAAAATTAATTAGTTAATTTTTAAGCTTATATTTTTAATGAGAGGAGAGAGAATACCAAAGCATCACAGTGATACATGGGACATTGAGAATCAAATTCATGAATCTTTCTTTTTTTAATTTTTTTTATTTTTTATTTATTTATTCCCTTTTGTTGCCCTTGTGTTTTTTTTTAATTGTTGTAGTTATTATTGATGTCGTTGTTGTTGGATAGGACAGAGAGAAATGGAGAGAGGAGGGGAAGACAGAGAGGGGGAGAGAAAGACAGACACCTGCAGACCTGCTTCACCGCCTGTGAAGGGACCTGTCTGCAGGTGAGGAGCCGGGGGCTGGAACTGGGATCCTGACGCCGGTCCTTGAGCTTAGTGCCACCTGCGTTTAACCCACTGTGCTACAGCCCGACTCCCTCATGAATCTTTCATGCTTGAAAGTCCACTGCTTTACCCATGTACCACTTCCCAGACCCTCAATAATTTCTTTAAAAAAAAGAAAATATATATATATAATTAATTTATTTCTTGGTGCATAGTAGAACTAAACCTTCCGTTTTAGTTCAGAAAATTGGTTGGATTTGTTCTTTATTTTCTGTCCTTATTCACACTGCTCTATCACATTCTCTTGAACTCTCCGCATTTTTTCTGCCCTATTCTAAAGTTTTTTAGTGCTTGTTTTTTTTTTTTTTAATTGGCCAAATGGGTGATTTGTGAGTACAATTTATATTCTGGTGGATGTTGGATCAGTCTCTATATTAGTGAAAGAAATCTCTTTTTATTTCTTTTTTTAAAACCTATTATTTATTTTATTTTTGCAGAGTTAGGAACTTGTACATGTATATTTCACTGCTAGTGGATTAACTTTTTTTTTGTTTGCCTCCAGGGTTATTGCTGGGGTTCAGTGCCTGAAGTAGGAATCCACTGCTCCTAGAGGCCACCTTTCCCCTTTTTTTTTGCCCTTGTTGTTTATCGTTGCTGTTGTTATTATTATATGACATTCCTAAATGGTACTATTATTGAAAGCTGGGCTGCACATATGATAAGACATGTTCTATCTGGTTGTCAGTCTTTGCTGCCTTTTCTGTAACTTTTCAAAGTTTGATACTTTAAAATATGGACAGAACTTTAGGCATTCAGAACAAAACATTTAATTAATAGCCATTCTTATGAAATAAGTACTTACTTGGAGTTGCATGCCTGCTAAGAAAGATAATATGTTGCTCCACTATTTTCTAGATGAGAGTGTCCTGTTTGGGAAAGTGGTTGCAGGACCAGGATCAGCTGAAAGTAGTTGCATTGCTCTGAATCCAAATGTCAGGAATGATATCATAACTGGGAGAAAGTCAGTTCCCTCTTAAGATTGTTAAAAGGGGATTTTTTTCTCATTTGAATCATGAATGAGGGAAGTTGAGGATTACTCTAAGAATCAATATTTAGTAGTGATTATGAAGACCTTGCCTTCTTAAAGTTGAGAACTACAAAACATACATCAACACAGAATTTATGATTTCAAAAATTTACTATGTCATTTTCATTCAAGAAAATATTATTTTTATAAGTTTTTATTAGTGATTTAATAATTATTAACAACATTTTAAAATAATAGGGGTACAATTCCATACAATTCCCACCCCCAGAGTTCCATGCCCCATCCCCTACACTGGAAGGTTCCCTATTCTTTTTTTGTAATGAC
The DNA here is from genome assembly GCF_950295315.1 of Erinaceus europaeus. Classification (NCBI taxonomy): domain Eukaryota; kingdom Metazoa; phylum Chordata; class Mammalia; order Eulipotyphla; family Erinaceidae; genus Erinaceus; species Erinaceus europaeus. Next base: position 30,079,276 of record NC_080172.1, on the reverse strand, counting down.
ATTTTTTATTAGTGATTTTAAAAATTACAAAATAACAAGGGTACAATTTCACCATTCCCATCACCGGAGCTCTTTGTTATCATTTCCTCCACTGAAACTGCAGTGATTGTCCCATGGTCCTCATGGATTGTATATTATCTCAACAACTATCTGTTTATCTAGTTACATCATCTATCTACCTACCTACCTACCTACCTATCTATTTATCTATCTGTCTGTCTGTCTATCTGCCTGTCTTTGCTCATTTTCTTTTCCTATGGACCTGCCTTCTCTTCTTCTTCTTCTTATTTTTTAAGCCACACCTACATCTAATACTACCTCCAAACATTGTTTGCTGGGAAATTGTGCCAATGCAGTTACATCTGCCATGTTGTCCCCTCAGGCTACTGCTAGTTCCCTAGAGAGTTAGGACATTCTCGGAGTGCCTGTTCAGCCATGTTGTGCCCTCAGGACATTGTCTATATCCCCGCAATATCTGGAGTGCTCTGGTTACTCCTCCCCCCTCCCATTCTCACAAGAGTTATCATCCTATCCTGGAGTGCTATGGTTACTCCTCCCCCTTCCCATTCTCACGAAAGCTACTCCTAGATTCTTCTTCAGAACATCTAAATATAAATACAACCCAGGTTCTCTCTGTTCTATTAGATGAAATAAATAAAGTTTTCTTTAAACAATTACTTTAGTGGTTTATCTTTGATGAATTTTAATAAGACAAACAAATGTTATTTTTTTCTGTTTTATCAGTATTAATATTGTACTACAAATTGCTCAAACGAACAAAAGTATTACTTGCAGAACAAATTAAAATATACATACCTGGATTTATTTTTAAAAATTCACAGTACTGTGTCTGAGAGAAAGTTTGTGGTTTTCATTTTACTAAGAAATTCCTCTTTATTCCAAAGCTGTTTATGGGCCACTTTGGAGTTCTGAGATGCAGAGCAAAAAACAGGTCACTCTTTCATCTCCATCTCCTTTCTGTTAACCTGAGAGTTCCTAATTTTCTATAATTTTTATATTAGTAATACATACAAATTTCATTGGATGAAAGAGTTGTGTGAGTGAAAAATAGCTTGAATACTACTATACTGTTTGATCACTGTTACAGAAAAAACAGATTAATTTTTATGGATTAATATGTCATTATACTTGCAAAACAAAACTATGGTATAATGATAGATAAGTGAATATTTCATTATATTCATTTATTGAAACCTAAAATTATTGTTAACAAAAACATTGGTTAATGTTAAATTTTGGTCAAGCCTTGGAGGAGAAAAATGGAATAATCACTAAGTAAATATCCTTTTATCTTCTTTCTTATTAGGAAAAATTTAAGAACATTAAATGAATACTTCAAAAGAAAGCATTAGAGTTCCTTTCCTGACTAGGGTGTAGAAAACAGAGAACAAAATTCATTTACTTACATAAAAAAAAAAAAAAAACAGCAAAAAGAACAAGAAACAGGTCATTGACAAAAATCTATTATCTTTCTGAAACCAGAAGAAAGTTATAGCCACAAGCCAAGACTTCTCGTACAGTGGACTATAGAATGACAGCAGGGAATGATGGAATATATCAGTTTCACTTGGACAGATATTTACAGAAGTGCTGGTCATCATACAAGTATGTAAAATGATTTCAGCTAACATTTTAACAAATACTTAAAGCCTTAGTTCTGTACAGAAGGAACCAAAGACAAATGAGTGTCTGCTCTCATTCACAGACTCTTTTTCCCTTGTCTTCAGGCAGGTAATCATAGAGAAAACGACGGGCCGGGCGAGAATCTTGAGAGATTTCCTTTTGAGAGTCCCAGTAGCAGGAGGTAATCAGCTGCAAGACAGTCAGACATTGATCATCATCTGCTTCCCTGGAACTTCTCTAGTAAAAAGTAAAAACTTAGAAGTTATTGGTACAAGAACAGTAAACACTGTTATCTCTAGGGTCAAAGGAGCTTGTGAGGGAGAAGTAAAAGCAGGAAACCTCTACTCCTGAGGAGACTCAAAGAACCCTCTTTCATCAAACTCTTCATCAAAGCACAGACTCAAGGCAGAGATGGGTTGTTATTAGGTGAGACTCTAGAAGTGTTGGGAGAATAGGGCTGTCGGATTTTTATGTCTCATAAATAGACTAGCATTGTGCAGAGAAGAGAAACTTTGTTACTTTAGCAAGTTGACCATACAACTTCATTTCAACTACTTACAATGCTTTGTTGCACAAAATTTTGTGCCACTTCTTGATTTAATCTTTTGAGGATACAGTTCATTGTTTTGCTCATCCTTATGTGTTTAATACCTAGGACTTGGTCTAGTAGAATATAGGTACATAATAAATTTGTGACAAAGGGATGCATGTGTGCATGAATGAAGGAAAATAAACGAATATTTATAAATTAAAATAGCTGAAGAAAAATAGCCTTTGACTCAGTTGGAGTTCTTAAGTGTTTTTATTTGACCACAAAACAACCTTACGCCTCTAATCTGGGATAGATAATTATGAGATTAAACTAGAAAGTAGGTGTATGTCTGCAGTCTCTATTATAGAAGTTCTGGCAGAGCCTGTTTCCTTCCTGCAGTTATTAACACTTTTACATGACCCGTGTGATAGCAAGCCTTTATTAGAATGATTTTCTTCTTCATTTCCACCACTATATTAAGTTTAGATGTGCTTATGTGCCATTTACTCTAATGCTGATGCATATTCTCTTTATGAGCACTTTTTTATTATCTTTATTATGTTTTGTTGGTTTTAATAGTGGTATTTCATTATTTAGTGATAGAACATAGCTATGTTTCCTTTCTATAGCTAATAGATTTTTTTTATCAATCTAACATAGATATTCTTAAACCCAAATTTATATTTTCCATTTTAAAGAAGAGAGTATTCTCAAGAGTTTTCATTCAGAATGGAAAACATTTGTTGAAATATGAGGCACTGGATTTTAATGAAATGGTGTTATAGGATTATTGTGTGAATTATCTTCCAGTACAATTCTGTTGAATTTCAAATAAGGGTACTAGAATTGGGCATGGTTTTCATTGTAGTTAAATATTTTCTAAAATGTTAAGTTTTTTAATTTAGCTTTTTCTTTTTTAAAAATAAATAAATGTCTTATTTTTTATTTATAAAAAGGAAACATTGACAAAACTATAAGATAAGATGGGTTCAACTCCACACAATTCCCACCCAGAACTTTGTATCCCATCCCATTCCCTCCCCTGATAGCTATAAACCATTTATTTTTCTTTATTTTTTATTTATAAAAAGGAAACATTGACAAAACCAAAGGATAAGAGGGGTACAGCTTCTCACAATTCCCATGACCAGAACTCTGTATCCCATCCCCTTCCCTGATAGTTTCATATTCTTTAACCCTCTGGGAGCATGGACCCAAGGTCATTGTGGGATGCAGAAGGTTGAAGGTCTGGCTTCTGTAATTGCTTCTCCACTGAACATGGGCATTGACAGGTCAATCCATGCTCCCAGCCTGTCTCTGTTTTTCCCTAGTGGGGAAGGGTTCTGAGGAAATGGAGCTATGGGACACATTGGTGGGGTTGTCTGTCCAGGGAAGTCTGGTAGGCATCATGCTAACATCTGGAACCTGGTGGTTGAAAAGAGAGTTAACGAGGAGTCGGGCTGTAGCGCAGCGGGTTAAGCGCAGGTGGCGCAAAGCACAAAGACCGGCATAAGGATCCCGGTTCGAACCCCGGCTCCCCACCTGCAGGGGAGTAGCTTCACAGGTGGTGAAGCAGGTCTGCAGGTGTCTATCTTTCTCTCCTCCTCCCTGTCTTCCCCTCCTCTCTCCATTTCTCTCTGTCCTATCCAACAACGACAACAACAATAAAAACTACAACAATAAAACAACAAGGGCAACAAAAGGGAATAAATAAATAAAATAAATATTAAAAAAAGAGAGAGTTAACATACAAAGCCAAACAAATTGTTGACCAATCATAGACCTAAAGGCTAGAATAGTGTAGATGATGTGTTGGGGGAGGGTCCTCCATTTTGTAGATAGCTAGTAGGCATATTTTAGTTAAATTACAAAGGGCCTGTGACTATACTAGTTTGTGTTTGTTTGTTTCCTTTTTCTTTTTGCCCTTAGCATGAAATCTGATATGCCAGTGGACCCAAGTTATTGTCTGGGGAGATGATGTCATGGCTAGAAAAAGGACCAGAAAGCTAGATCAGGGAAGAGAGAGAGTAGCTTCCTAATATGGGAAAGAGGTATAAGTATTGTTGACTGTAAACCCCATCAATTTGATGTGATCTGGGACTCATATTCAGCTTAGGAGCCTATGTGACCTGTGCATCCCTCACTATCTGAGCTCATATCCTGTAGTCATGTGTAGAAACATTCCAAGGTGCCCCAATATCGACCCATCCTCCTCAGGTATAGCATCGAGTATGTTGTCCATCCTCCCTTCAGAGGATAGAACATTCTCTACCTTTGTTGATGCAAGTTGAGGGCAAGGTCAAATGGTGGCCCACAAAGGGGTCTATTTTGTTGTTCCTGATAGAAATGACCAGTAACAATAGAGAGAGGGATTTATTTGAGGTCTAGGCCCATCAAGTCTGTTTGGGAATCTCAGGACTCCCCAATTAGGTCCCCAGCTGACGGTATGGCCTGATAGTGACTAAAGAGTCATCTTTAAAGTATGCCAGTCTCTTGCCCTTATTCAGTTTTTGCAGTCCTTGCTTTGATAAAGTTGGCTTTGGAGTAAGTGAGAGAACTGTAATAGGATGTAGGTGAGGAGGGTATCTAAGTCTAAGTAGACACTATTTCATTAGGAACTTGATACTGACTCACTACACACTATTGTGTATTTTTGCTTTCAGGTATATATTTTGCCCTAATTTATGGAGACATGTGAACATATTCTCTATCTAATGGGACCTGGTCTATATCTAGGTTTTGGGATTTTCTTAGGAAGTGAACCTTCTGGAATGGAATTAAAGAATACCATGAAAGGAAAAGTCTCACCCAAGTAATGAAGCTGAAGGGTTCGTATTCCATGCCTGACGTCTCTGAACATAGTCTGAAGTGAAGCATGCTGAAGTGGTACTCCTTGCATTGATTAAATTGGGATCAGCAGATGCAATACCATTTGGTATGACTTGAGAGGAGCATGCAGGAAAATGAGCCCCATCCCAGAGGTTCCAGGACTGGGGGAAATATAGGATCTATAGAGGAAGTGGGAGGTTCCTGCTGTCTTAGGGTTTAAGAAGACAATAGCTAGTTATTGCTATAATCACATTGTTTGGCAATTGGATTAACTTTGAAAAATCCCTTTGTTAGGATTTGCTGTATCATATACAACATCATCATATTTTATGTCCTTTGACATTATTTGTATATAGTTATACCACCAGTTGCTTCTGTTCTCCCTGGACTAAGCTTTTAAGAGAGTCAACATAGCAAAGACTCAGCTTATGTATTAAAAAGACTCAGTCTGTACTTTAAAAAGTTTGAGACATTCAGTTTTTCCCCGCTCATACTACATAAATAGTGATTTATATGACTATAACTTAATAGGAGTGTACATAAACACCATTTCCACCACCAAAAGACTGTGTAGTTTTTTTCAATATTTATTTATTTATTCTCCTTTTTGTCCTTGTTGTAGTTATTATTGTTGTTGTTATTGATGTCATCATTGTTCGATAGGACAGAGCAAAATGGAGAGAAGAGAGGAAGACAGAGAGGGAGAGAGAAAGATAGACAGACACCTGCAGACCTGCTTCACCGATTGTGAAGCTGCTCCCCTGCTGGTGGGGAGCCAGGGGTTGGAACTGGGATCGTTAACCTAGTCCTTGTGCTTTTGGCCATGTGCGCTTAACCCACTGCCCTACCACCAGACTCCCGCTTTTCTTTTTCTTAAAGAAACTTAATCTTCCAGTTTTCTTTTATACCATATTTTCCTCCATGATCTGTATAATTATGGGTAGATTTTCTTACTTGACCAAGAAAGTTTTACTTTACTTGTATGTTTGGATATAACAGTGTTATGTAAGATAAACATTCAAAGTTATAAGCATGATATTAATATATATATATATTATATTGAAATATATCTAATATTATAGGAACCTGCTTTAATATAGTAAAAGAACAAATCTGTACTTCCAAATGAGTATTATGCTGCAGTTAATATGTTAAACCAGTTTCAATAGCATCACATTAAAAAATTCTTGCTTTTAGAAGTTGAAAAATAAGAACAGAGGGGGAAAACACAAAGCAGAACTCGCACTGGATATGGTATATTCCACCAAAGTAAAGATCCTGGGGTGAGGAGGAGTTTCCAGGTCCTGGAACATGATGGTATAGGAGAACGTAGGTGGGTAAAACTGAGAAATGTTACATATGTTCCAACTATTATATTTTACTGTTGACTGTAAGCCATTAATTCCCCCAATAAAGTAAAAAATATCAAAAAGTATTGCTTTTGTGATATACTAAGTATATCAATATAGAGAAAATAATATTTTAGAAAGTTGCCACTGAATTTTCAGTATTCTGAAAAACATTTTTCCCTTATAAAATTTAACAGACTTAACAGGGTTAAAACAATTGATGTAGCTTGCACTTTACTGTAGTGTTGCCTTATGTGCATATAGTTTGGGAGATAAAATGATAGACGTTTTCCTGAGGTAGTGTATTAAATATTATTTTATATACATGTATGTCTCTAAAAGTTGGCACCTGTAAATGTATACTTACCAAGCAATCTAGCTTGAGCTTTGTTTATTGATTTTTTTCATATACAAGAGATTTGAAGAATATAAAAAGTACTGGGAGTCAGGCAGTAGCGCAGCTGGTTAAGCGCATGTGGCGCAAAGCGCAAGGACCAGTTCAAAGATCCCAGTTGGAGCCTCAGCTCCCCACCTTCAGGGGAGTTGCTTCACAGGCAGTGAAGCAGGTCTGCAGGTGTCTATCTTTTTCTCCCGCTCTCTGTCTTCCCCTCTTCTCTCCATTTCTCTCTGTCCTATCCAACAACGACATCAATAACAACAATAACTACAATAATAAAAAAATTAAAAGAATATAAAAAGTACTTTATGCTCATAGGTTTTCTTTTTGAGCACTTGATAGAAATATCAAAACCGTGTTTAAAAGGACATAGAGGGGGCCAGGCGTTAGTTCAGAGGGTTAAGCACAAATGGACAAAGCACAAGGACCAGCTCAAGGACCTGGGTTGGCATGCCTGGCTCCCCATGTGCAGGGGGGTCTCTTCTCAAGCAGTGAAGCAGGTCTGCAGGTGTCTATCTTTCTCTCTCCCTCTCTGTCTTCCCCTCCTCTCTCCATTTCTCTCTGTCCTATCCAACAACAAGGACAGCAGCAACAATAACAACAACGATGGACAACAAAAAGGAAAAAATAAGCCTCCAGGAGGAGTGGACTCCTAGTGCAGGCACAGAGACCTAGCAATAACCCTGGAAGTAAAAAAAAAAAAAAGGACAAAAGAAAAGTAAAAATTATAATGTATAAAATATGAATTTTCAAGTTACTGTTTGGAGTGATAGGAGAAGAAATGCAGTTTGTTACTAATTTATTTAGTTATTAATATTCATAGATAGAGGCAGAACGAAAGTGAAAGAGACCACAGTAACAAAGCTTGTTTCAGTGCCATGGGGGACAGTCTGAGACCAGGGTGGCTCATATGACAAAGCAACACATTATCCAAGTGAGCTATTTCAATGACCCTGCTTCCTTGTACTCTATACCCTTTCTTATTCAACATCAAAATACTAATCCTTAATATTTCATCAAATTTCCATAAGCACACATATTTAAAAATACTCTTTATTGCAAGGGATTCTACTGATTGAAATTATTCAATCTCCCATTAAGTTCCATGAGAAAGTTTGAAATTAGATTTGATAGACGGAATAATATTACTTACGAAAAACCTGTTCTAATCTAGACTATGTGTCCATGAGGCAAGAAATTTACAGCTTTGTCACATTATTTAACAGAATATTTTTTGTCTATACTTACTTCTCCTCTGATACTTTTCTACTTTGTAAATTAATCAGTAATACTATTGTTTCACAGCTTCTTCACTGATAAATACAGTCTAGATCACCTCTGCAGACATTCAGTTCAGTTCAATCAATACACAAAAACTTAAATTTTCAAATAAAAATAGTCCTTTCAGTTTCTGATGATAAAATATATTTCAAAAGAGAATAAATCAATGCTAAGGAATTTCAAAATCTGCTTGATGTAAAGAAGCAAATATTAATTTTTTTGGTGTTACATGTTTTTGAAATATCAATTTTCTTATGGAATTTTGCTTCCTGCCTTCCTCTCTGTTAGACCTATACTATTACATTAATCAGCATCTCAAAACTCAAAACTTACAAGGGGGTGCGGGGGGGGGAGGGCGTGGGCAGAGTTATCTGACTGGCTCACTTTGGAGGATGCTTGCAGTGTTACGTGCAAAAATCAGGTTCCAGTCTCGGTCTACCGAATGACAATACAGTGGCACTGAAGGAAGCTTTGTGCTGTGGTGTCTCTCTTTTCTGTGTCTCCTTCTCTGTGTTTATCTATCTGAAACAATAGGCTTATAGTGATGTTGTCCCTGTATGGAAGAAAAAGAAAATTTTGGTCCAGAAATTTATGGTGTTACCAAATTATATGAAGATAGAGAAGTTCAATTTTTACTATGAACCTAGGCAACAAACAATAGAAATAAAGTCAACTACTATAATGCAATAATTTATTTTGTAAATCTCTAATACTTTCTTAAAATTCTCTTTTCTTCCCTTCTAATCTATCTTCCCCTTCCTTCCTGACTTAATTATATTTTGGCCAACTTTGTTTCTGTTATATAAATCTATATTTAAATATCACCATTTGTGAAATATAAAATATATAAAATGCCCCAAGGTGGTGCTATTGATACTTTTTGGTAGCAGAGTTTATATTAGATCCTGTTATAGTTCCATGTTATTTTTGTAAATATTCAGAAATTCAAATAACATAGTAGAACAGTACACTTAGGCAGCATTCTGTTATAAATATAATGATCAGTAGAAAGGACACATTAGTTAATTAATGCCTATATGTGTTGGGTAGTATGCCAGCTCCCCTGGCTTCTGTCTCTAATCCTGCTTAACTAAGCACCAGCATGCCTCCGTGGCATTGGTTTGATCCTACTCAGAGCTGCAGTCTATTTACATAAATCACTAACTAAGCACCACCCTCCCTCCAGGGCACTGGTGGTTCTGTGGTAGAATTCTCACCTGCTCCGCCTCCTCTCCTTGTCACACCCTGATTTTCCACCACTCTCTTTTCGCTCCACCCTCTCTATGTCACATCCTGTTTCCACCCTACTTGGCGAGTATAAATACAGCTGTTCTTCTGATTAAACACACTTGGAAAATGCTTTCTGGCTCTGACAGTTCCAGAGTGCATCTCCTGTGAAGTTAATGCGGCACAAGTTCCTGATCCCTCTCCCACGCAGCAGCCTAGATCAGCTCCAGTTGAGTTCTCTCCAACCCAGAGAGCACTTGCTCAGGAAAAAGCACTTTCAGGCTATCCTGGCATATATGTACACCTGTATTTTAAGTATGTCTTATTGAACAGTATATTTGAGACTATTCAAAAGGTGAAAAAAGTTATATATACTAGCATAAACTTGGTTCACAGAACTTTTAGTAGAATCATTGCTATTAGAATAAACCAATTCGTTTTTCACATAAAAGCTTTATGTATCAAAACTGTTAAAGAAAGCTGCTTACTCACTAGTATGAGGAAGAATTCACTTTTTGTGTGAGTTAGAAACATATAGTTAATTCCACTGTTATTTCTTTGCCATAACACTAATCAAAGACCGATGGATTAGTATGATCCTTCAAAATGTAACTTCTAGCATAATCTCTAGAATACCATCATTATTGCTATCATCACTTTGAGGGAGTTGTGAAATAGCTAATTTCATCTAGAAATATCAACAGTACATTGGGACAACTGCTGAATTCATCAAAATAATTTTAGTATCTTCGTTGATTTTTATTTATTTTCAGTGAAACTCCTCATATGTTAATATATATTCTCATCTTATTCATTAGAGCCTTTGACATATTTATCTTTTATTTTATTTTTATTTTTGCCTCCAGGATTATCACTGGGGCTTGGTGCTGGCACTTTGAGTCCACTGCTCTTGGTGGCCATTTTTTTTCCATTTTATTTGGTAGGACAGAGAGAAATTGAGAGAGGAGGGGGAGACAGAGAGTGAAAGATAAAGATAGACATTTGTTTTGCCTCTTATGAAGTATATACCCCCTGAAGGTAGGGGTATGGAGGGGATCAAACCATTATTTTTGTGCAGGTCTTTAAAAAATTAAAAAGAAATAAAGTAAATTATAAATCTAAAAGACTGGGTAGGGTACTCTGGGTTGGTGAACACATGGAGTTCCTGGGAGGATAGATCACAAAAAGAGCTTTTGTGCCTTCCCAAATACAATATTCAATGCAAATCTTCTATTTGACTATTGATAAATTGTGTTCTTTCATACTTATAATACAGCTTAAAATAAAAAAAATAAAAATTTAAATGTATTTTAATACAAAAATTTGAGAGGTAAATTTTATTTTAGTCAATAGCAGTTGACTATTAAACATGGTTCAGACAATGAACATTATTTCTCTACTTCCAGATTTATGTGTGCATGTGTGTGTGTGTGTGTGTTGTGTTTTCAGAAATTATCACTCCTGGGATAGCACAAAATGACTAACCAAACAAGCTTAGTTCCACACACATGCTTGTACTACACCAAACATGTTACATCATTTTTTCTAAGTGCTTCAGTGAAATTCCTAAGCCTAATGGTCTTTGGCTTTACTAGATCATATACTAGTTTCAGTACTATTATGGTGACCACGAAATTAAATTTTCTTGGATGCTTCAGCATATATTATATAATTTTCAGATCACATATCAACTGAATATAAGGGAAAGGAGACTCCCTAAATAGTCTTCAATTAAATCCATAGATGCTAAGTGGTCAATAAGTTAAAAAAAAATAAAAGCATCAAAGCAAATTTAATTCCCTGGCCACCATAATAGTACTGAAATTAGTATGATCTAAGTAAAGAGAGTGACTATTAGGCTCAGGAGTTTCACTCAAGCACTTAGCAAAAATGATATAACATGCTTGCTGTTGTACAGGCATATGTGTGGAACTAAGGTAGTAAACTTGTCAAATTTTATCTGACATTTATGATAAAATGATAATATTTAATTTAGCCAGTGGCTTAAAATGACTTTCCCCTTGCTTATGGCATTGTTATGAAAAACAAAGATGCAGGGCTACAGGTTTCTTCCAAATTTTGCTTCTCTTAATAAGTGGTTGAGGGGAGTTGAGCATAGCACAGCAAGTTAAGCGCATGTGGCGGAAAGTGCAAGGACCTGCATAAGGATCTGGGATTGCCCCCCCAGGCTCCCCATCTACAGAGGAGTCCCTTCACAAGCAGTGAAACAGGTCTGCAGGTGCCTATCTTTCTCTCCCCATTTCTGTCTTCCCCT